>NC_064428.1:41279146-41579146 GCF_023375975.1 Astyanax mexicanus | reverse complement strand
TAGAAACTAAATTCCTCTTAAAAATAAAGGTTCCGAAGGGTTCTATAGGCGATGCCACTGAAGACGCACTTTTGGTTCTATTAAGGTTAATAATTAAGATTAACAATTTCGGTAAATATCTGTAAATTTCGGTAAATAATTATTGTGAAGTGTGCAGATTCTTCACTTCTAGCAAAAGTTGCAACAGTTATTTACCAATGAAAATAATCTTCACCCTCTTTTTTGAACCAAAACTGGTTCTGAACACTTTGTAGAACCTTTATTTGCATGTGAAAGACAATTATGTATCTAGAACCTCTAGAAGAACTCGAAGGACTACTTTTTCCAGACAAAACAGGCTCCACCCACCGGCTTCGTACAATCATAAAAAACTTGGAAAAGTCTTGGAATTTGAAAATAGCATTCATTTCCAGGCCTGGATAAGTTTTGGAAAAATAGAAACACCCAGAAAGTTTTAGAAAAGTCTTGAAAATTTGGTCTAGAAATCTTTGTGTTTTAGTTTATCGATGGAGAAAATCTATTTTGAGCTAAAAAATACACCAATCAGCTCAGAGTTAATTCAGTAATTTATCTCTAAACAACAGAGCTTTTAGGATCTGACACATTTTATAATTTAAAAATATTATCTGATATATTTTAGGCCTACTATAATCAATTTTAATTCTAGTTTTAGTTTTTTTAATTTTTGGTTTTATCGTCCATGTCTGCACTGATGTTTTAAAAAATCGGGAATTAATGGAAATGTATTGGTTAAAACGTGTATGAATAGTAAATAGTTGGAACATGATTGGTCTATATTGATATGTGTTGACTGTTGTAAATCTGACGGTCTTCAGTTCTACCAGTGAAGTTCTGACCAATGGTAGAGCTGGTTTTGCTGAACCTGCCCAGATACCACCGAGAGAACCGTCCTCTGATTGGTTAATGTTGATGTTATTGTTGATGTTATTGTTGTAATTACGATGTATTTGATGTTTCAGAGTTAGCGGAGAAGCTAGCGCAGATCGCTAAGAAACTGGAGTCCAGTGGAGTCGAACTGAAGAAGAAAGATGCTCAAAATGCAGAACTGAGTGAGTAATGATTCAATGATTCACTTGATTCAATGATTCAGTGATTCAATGATTCATTTAGTTTTTATTTTGTTTATTGGAAGTATTTTATTGTTCGTTTTATATGTGTTAGAGTGGCTAGACTAGAGAAATCTCTGCCGATTGGTGGGGAAATCAGTGGACAAATCACAATGTTGTTGCTGATGAGAGCTTCTGATTGGTTGTTGCAGTTCAGCAGTTGCTTGATTTGGGACAGAAGCTGAAAGACTCTCAAAGTGGTCAAAACACAATAAAAGAAGAAGCAGAAAAACAAATTAACGGTACGTTTACTCCTAAATATACATATAAATACATCTCCACCATAACCATCCATCCAATCATCCATCCATTCATCCAAACTTTCCCCCATTCATCCATCCAAACCTTCACCCATCCATCCAACCATTCATCCAAACTTTTATCCATCCATCTATCCAACCATCCATCCAACCGTTCATCCAAACTTTCCCCATTCATCCATCCAAACTTTCCCCATTCATCCATCCATCCAAACTTTCCCCATCCATCCATCCAAACATTCACCCATCCATCCATCCAATCATCCATCCATTCATCCAAACTTTCCCCCATTCATCCATCCAAACCTTCACCCATCCATCCAACCATTCATCCAAACTTTTATCCATCCATCTATCCAACCATCCATCCAACCGTTCATCCATCCAACCGTTCATCCATCCAACCATCCATCCATCCATTCATCCAAACTTTCCCCATTCATCCATCCAAACTTTCACCCATCCATCCATCCATGCATCCATCCATCCATCCATCCATCCAACCGTTCATCCATCCATCCATCCATCCATCCATCCAACCGTTAATCCATCCATCCAAACTTTCACCCATCCATCTATCCATCCATCCATCCATCCATCCATCCAACTGTTTATACATCCATCCAAACTTTCACCCATCCATCCATCAATCCATGCATCCATTCAACTGTTCATCCATCCAACCGTTCATCCATTCAACCGTTCATCCATCCAACTGTTCATCCATCCATCCATCCAACCATTCATCCATCCAAACTTTCACCCATCCATCTATCCATCAATCCATCCATCCATCCAACTGTTCATCCATCCAACCGTTCATCCATTCAACTGTTCATCCAGCCAACTGTTCATCCATCCATCCATCCATCCATCCATCCAACTGTTTATACATCCAACCAAACTTTCACCCATCCATCCCTCCCTCCACCAATCCCTCCGTCTCTCCTCCTGTACAGAGTGATGATGATGATGATGATGATGATGGTGGTGATGATGATGATGATGACGGTGATGATGATGATGATGGTGATGAAGGTGGTTTGTGTTGCAGATCTGGAGAAGAGAGTGAGGAAGAGCGAGGAGGAGAAGAACAGAGTGAAACAAGAGAACAGAAGTAAGAGAGAATCAGATCTGTTCTGATTAATCCCTTTACTGACTCCGCCTCCTTTCTATGACCCCACCCCTCTCTCTCTGACCCCACCCCTCTCTCTCTGACCCCACCCCTCTCTCTCTGGCCCCACCCCTCTCTCTCTGACCCCACCCCTCTCGCTCTGACTCCACCCCTCTCTCTTTCTGACCACACCTCTCTCTCTCTCTCTCTCTCTCTCAGAGCTGCAGGAGGACCTGAGGGAAGCCAGGAAGTGCACTGAGGTCCACGAGTCCTACTCCGGTCAGATACCCTCTATACACCCACTAGCCCCGCCCACACTGTACACAACATATTAGTCCCGCCCACTCATTAATCATACAGCAAATTATCCTCACATTCTCATCAAGTCTACAGACTTTTAGCCCCGCCCACTCAGCAGTGTGTGTTTTGTGTGTTACAGAACTACAGGATAAGTATGATAAAGAAGTTTCGAAACTGAGTAATAACTTCGCTCGTCAGGGTGAGTGATTAGCGCAGATTAGCGATATTCTTACGATATTTTATCGTTATTAATTTTGATGAATTAATATATTGATATTTAATGCAGTTTACGTTTCCGATGTTTTCTCAGTTTTAACGATTAAAACTCTGTCGGACGAGGTGAGCCTCCTGAAAAGCAAGCTCAGCGTGGCAACCGGCAACACTGACGGTACGAATATATATATATATATATATATATATATATATATATATATATATATAGTATATTGATTATTGTATAGTAATAATGATATATAATCATAATTTAACCGGATTATAACGTGCAGCGCTGGAGGCGGAGCTGAAGAAGAAGAGTGGAGATCTGATGAAGGTGATGAAGGAGCTGGAAAAGTCTAAAGTAGACTCATCTGAAAGTAAGGGACCTTTACATCAATAAATAATCAATACACCACTAATAAAACACTAATAATTCACCTATAATATATTTAATAACTCTCTTATAAGCTACCAACAATTAGTTTGTTATCTCCTAATAATTGTCTCAAATCACGGATGATTATCTGTGTCATGATATGTTATGATATGATAGTAATCCACAATAATCTACTAGCATCCCATAATAATCCACTAGTATTCAACAATAATCTACTAGTATCCCACAGTAATCCGCAATAATCTACTAGTATCTCATAATAATCCACTAGTATTCAACAATAATCTACTAGTATCCCATAATAATCCACTAGTAATCCACAATAATCCACTAGTATTCTACAATAATCTACTATTTTCCCATAATAATCCACTAGTATTCCACAGTAACCCACTGGAAGTCCACAATAATCCACTAGTAATCCACAATAATCCACTAATAATCCACAATAATCCACTAGTAATCCACAATAATCCACTAATAATCCACTAGTATTCCACAATAATCTACTATTTTCCCATAATAATCCACTAGTAATCCACAATAATCCACTAGTATTCCACAATAATCTACTATTTTCCCATAATAATCCACTAGTATTCCACAGTAACCCACTGGAAGTCCACAATAATCTACTAGTAGTCCACAATAATCCACTAATAATCCACTAATAATCCACTAGTATTCCACAATAATCTACTAATAATCCGCTGTGCTTTAGTGGTGAAGCTGCTGGAGGCGATGAGGAAGCTCGATAAGCAGCAGGATCAGAGCATTGCGGAGTACCTGGCTGAGATCGATGGTGAGTCTGATCTCTGGCTCCTGATTGGACGCTGCTGATGGTCAGGTGTTTTACTGGTTAAACTCACCTCTGTTTCTCAACACAGCTCTGGGGAAGGAAATGGAAGGACTGACAGCCAAACTGGGAACCAGAGGAGACGAGAAAGCTCAGCTGAGTGAGTTTCACTCGAACACACAATTAATCACGATTAATCTCATTATTTAATGTAGTTAGTAATGATTAATCACGTTAATTTCTGCAAATAATTGCATTATTTTAAACTTAATCAAAGACATTCTTGCGTAAAAAAATCAATCGCGATTTTTCACATACTCGTGGCTAGTCAGTCACGATTAATTGTATACTTGTACCTGTTTAATCGCAATTAACCACATCCTTGTGTTAGTTTTATTGCAGTATTTTGTGAGATTAATTACAAGTAATTGCCGCGTTTTGTGCAATTAATCACGATTAATCAGTTTATGTAGTTAATCATGATCAGATTTAATCAGTTAATCAGATTTTTTTGCAGTTAATCACGAATAATCGCATTCTTGTAACTAACTCCTCCACGCAGCTATTCAGGTGATGGTTCTGAAGGAGGAAATATCGAAGTTGGAGAAACTGCAGTCGGATCTGAAGCAGGAGGCAGTGAAGAAGACGGAAAGTAAGTTCCTCCATATTCTCTCCGGTTTAGACTTTAATTCGGTTCTAAATCTAGAACCTGCAGAACCTCTGAACTGTATGAACTGATTGAAGGTCTGAAGAACGAGATCGAGGAGACCAAGAAAGAGATTATCTTCCTGAAGAGGAGCGGCTGCAAAACCGAAGAAACCAGTACGTAAACCAGTTTAGCCCCGCCCATTCATTTAGTCTACACCAGTTTAGCCCCGCCCATTTAGCCTACACCAGTTTAACAGTACTTTAGCCTCTCCCACCCACACTGACAGGAAGTGATGTAAGTGTTTGTGTGACTCACAGAGCAGCAGATTGACCGGCTGCAGGTGGAGGTTAAGGCTAAAGAGCGAGAACTGGAGAAGCTGAAGCAGAACTCGGAGGCGGAGCAAGACCGTGAGTAACCAATCAGAAGCCGTTAGCCTGCTAACGCTAAATCGTGATGCAAAATATGATGAAATGTAATATAATGTGTATAAAATGTGGATATGAGCTCTGAACACCTTTTTAAAACCAAACGTCATAAATATTACAATTAAGCGTAAATTTGCAGATTTTAGCTAAAAATCCAAAATCTAAATGAATTCTAAATGAAAGTAGAAAACGGCATGTAATATTTAAAAAATAACAGATTTCTATTGATTGTGAATAGACTTAAATTAGAAACTAAATTCCTCTTAAAAATAAAGGTTCCGAAGGGTTCTATAGGCGATGCCACTGAAGACGCACTTTTGGTTCTATTAAGGTTAATAATTAAGATTAACAATTTCGGTAAATATCTGTAAATTTCGGTAAATAATTATTGTGAAGTGTGCAGATTCTTCACTTCTAGCAAAAGTTGCAACAGTTATTTACCAATGAAAATAATCTTCACCCTCTTTTTTGAACCAAAACTGGTTCTGAACACTTTGTAGAACCTTTATTTGCATGTGAAAGACAATTATGTATCTAGAACCTCTAGAAGAACTCGAAGGACTACTTTTTCCAGACAAAACAGGCTCCACCCACCGGCTTCGTACAATCATAAAAAACTTGGAAAAGTCTTGGAATTTGAAAATAGCATTCATTTCCAGGCCTGGATAAGTTTTGGAAAAATAGAAACACCCAGAAAGTTTTAGAAAAGTCTTGAAAATTTGGTCTAGAAATCTTTGTGTTTTAGTTTATCGATGGAGAAAATCTATTTTGAGCTAAAAAATACACCAATCAGCTCAGAGTTAATTCAGTAATTTATCTCTAAACAACAGAGCTTTTAGGATCTGACACATTTTATAATTTAAAAATATTATCTGATATATTTTAGGCCTACTATAATCAATTTTAATTCTAGTTTTAGTTTTTTTAAATTTTTGGTTTTATCGTCCATGTCTGCACTGATGTTTTAAAAAATCGGGAATTAATGGAAATGTATTGGTTAAAACGTGTATGAATAGTAAATAGTTGGAACATGATTGGTCTATATTGATATGTGTTGACTGTTGTAAATCTGACGGTCTTCAGTTCTACCAGTGAAGTTCTGACCAATGGTAGAGCTGGTTTTGCTGAACCTGCCCAGATACCACAGAGAGAACCGTCCTCTGATTGGTTAATGTTGATGTTATTGTTGATGTTATTGTTGTAATTACGATGTATTTGATGTTTCAGAGTTAGCGGAGAAGCTAGCGCAGATCGCTAAGAAACTGGAGTCCAGTGGAGTCGAACTGAAGAAGAAAGATGCTCAAAATGCAGAACTGAGTGAGTAATGATTCAATGATTCACTTGATTCAATGATTCAGTGATTCAATGATTCATTTAGTTTTTATTTTGTTTATTGGAAGTATTTTATTGTTCGTTTTATATGTGTTAGAGTGGCTAGACTAGAGAAATCTCTGCCGATTGGTGGGGAAATCAGTGGACAAATCACAATGTTGTTGCTGATGAGAGCTTCTGATTGGTTGTTGCAGTTCAGCAGTTGCTTGATTTGGGACAGAAGCTGAAAGACTCTCAAAGTGGTCAAAACACAATAAAAGAAGAAGCAGAAAAACAAATTAACGGTATGTTTACTCCTAAATATACATATAAATACATCTCCACCATAATCACCTGTTCTCTGTGCATTACTATACATTACACTGTAATAATATTTGTTATATGGCAGTAAGAATGTAGATGTTTGAGATAAATTATAATTCTGTAAATTAAATTTTATAGATCTTAAAATTAAACTGAAGAATAAGGAGGTCGAGCTGTCACAGCTGAAGATCAGTAATTCAGGTAATATCACTTCATTATATATCTACTCAAATATCTATTTACTCCTTCATCCATGTCCAAATAACCATCCATCCATCCAACCATCCATCCATTCACCCAACCATCCAGACATCCATCCAGTTTTTCAAATCCAATTATTCAACCATTTATTCATCTATCAGTTCATCCAACCATCCATCCATCCAATTATTTAACCATTTATTAATTTATCAGTTCATCCAACCATTCAACCAACCATCCATCCAGCCATTCATCCACCCATTCATCCAACCATCTATCATCCATTCATCCAACCATCCACCCAGTTATACATCCAACCATCCATCCACCCATTCATCCAACCATCCATCCATTCACTCATCCAACCATCCATTCAACTATTCATCCAACCAACCAACCAACCATCCATCCAGACATCCATCCAGTTATTCAAATCCAATTATTCAGATATTTATTCATCTATCAGTTCATCCAACCATCCAACCATCCATTCAATTATACAATCACTCATTTATCAAGCCAGTCAGCCAATTATCAACCCAACATTCAACCCAACATCATATCAACCCAACATCAGTATCCAGCATTTATTAAACTATCAATACTTTTAGCATTCCAGCCCTCCATCCATCAACCATTCATTCAGTTATTCATCAGTTCATCCAACCATCCATCCATTCATCAAACTGTATATCCAACCAGATATTCATCCAGCCATCCATCCAATTATGTAATCATTTATTCATCTATCAATCCATACAAACATCCCTCCCTCCATCCATCCCTCCCTCTCTCCCTGTGTACAGAGTGATGATGATGATGATGATGATGATGATGATGGTGATGATGATGATGATGATGGTGGTGGTGATGATGGTGATGATGATGATGATGATGATGATGATGATGAAGGTGGTTTGTGTTGCAGATCTGGAGGAGAGAGTGAGGAAAAGCGAGGAGGAAAAGAACAGAGTGAAACAAGAGAACAGAAGTAAGAGAGAATCTGATCTGAAGATCTGATCTACAGTTCTGATTAAACCCTTTACTGACCCCGCCCCTATCTCTCTCTGACCCCACCCCTCTCTCTCTCTCTCTCTCTCTCAGAGCTGCAGGAGGACCTGAAGGAGGCCAGGAAGTGCACTGAGGTCCACGAGTCCTACTCCGGTCAGATACCCTCTATACACCCACTAGCCCCGCCCACACTGTATACAACAGATTAGCCCCACCCACTCATTAATCATACAGCAGATTAGCTACACATATGTTTAATCTAAAGTTGTGTGTGTGTGTGTGTGTGTGTGTGTGTGTTACAGAGCTACAGACTAAGTTTGATAAAGACGTATCGAAGCTGACTAACGACTTCGCTCGTCAGGGTGAGTAATTAGCGCTGACTAACGAGGTTTTAACGTTAATTATCTGCTGATGAATTTTACTGATGTTTATCTGAATATTGTTCTCAGTTCTGACGATCCAGACTCTGTCGGATGAGGTCACCGCCCTCCAGAACAAGCTCAGCAAATCAGAGGGAAACACTGATGGTACAAGCCCCTCCCACTCTCTCACTTACTCACACTCTCATCTGTAATTGGTCAGTTTGTGTGAAAAGGACCAATGTGCTTTTAGAAAATTACCAGCTTACTGACGCATTTAAATTAGTGTTTACTGAGTTACCGAGGCATGCCCCCCTTAGTTTGGCCTGAGGCTGTAGATTAATCTAAGAGTGTAGTTTGGTCTATGGGTGTAGTCTGTATAGTGTAGTTGGGTAAAAGGGTGTAGTCTGTAGGGTGTATTTGGGTCTAAGGGTGTTGTTTGTAGGGTGTAGTTTTGTATAAGGGTGTAGTTTTGTATAAGGGTGTAGTCTGTAGGGTGTAGTTGGGTATAAGGGTGTAGTCTGTAGGGTGTAGTTGGGTATAAGGGTGTATTTGCATATAAGGTTGTAGTCTGTAGGGTGTAGTTGGGTATAAGGGTGTAGTTGCATATAAGGTTGTAGTCTGTAGGGTGTAGTTTGGTATAAGGGTGTAGTCTGTAGGGTGTAGTTTGGTATAAGGGTGTAGTCTGTAGGGTGTAGTTTGGTATAAGGGTGTAGTCTGTAGGGTGCAGTTTGGTATAAGGGTGTAGTCTGTAGGGCGTAGTTGGTATAAGGGTGTCGTCTGTAGGGTGTAGTTTGGTATAAGGGTGTAGTTTGGTCTAAGGGTGTAGTTTGGTATAAGGGTGTCGTCTGTAGGGTGTAGTTTGGTATAAGGGTGTAGTTTGGTCTAAGGGTGTAGTTTGGTATAAGGGTGTAGTCTGTAGGGTGTAGTTTGGTCTAAGTGTGAAGTCTGTAGGGTGTAGTTTGACCTAAGGGTGTAGTGTGTAGGGTGTAGTTTATTCTACAGGTGGTTTGTAGGGTGTATTCTGTAGGATGTAGTCTGTAGGGTGTAGTTTGGTGTTCATGGTGTGCGGTTGTTAACGGTGTGCGGTTGTTGTGATTGTTGACGTGTGCGGTTGTTGTGATTGTTGTCGAGGGTGTGCGGTTGTAGTGATTGTTGTTGATGGTTGATGTGATCGTTGTTAACGGTGTGCGGTTGTTAGCGGTGTGAGGTTGTTAGCGGTGTGCGGTTGTTGTTAACGGTGTGCGGTTGTTGTAATGGTGTGCGGTTGTTAACAGTGTGCAGTTGGTGTTAACGGTGTGCAGTTGTTGTTAGTGGTGTGCGGTTGTTGTTAACGGTGTGCAGTTGGTGTTAACGGTGTGCGGTTGTTAGCGGTGTGCGGTTGTTGTTAACGGTCTGCAGTTGGTGTTAACAGTGTGAGGTTGTTAGCGGTGTGCGGTTGGTGTTAACGGTGTGCGGTTGTTGTAATAGTGTGCGGGTGTTAACAGTGTGCAGTTGGTGTTATATGGTGTGCGGTTGTTAACGGTGTGCGGTTGTTAGTGGTGTGCGGTTGTTGTTAATAGTGTGCGGTTGTTAACAGTGTGCAGTTGGTGTTAATGGTGTGCGGTTGTTAATGGTGTGCGGTTGTTAGTGGTGTGCGGTTGTTGTTAATAGTGTGCGGTTGTTAACAGTGTGCAGTTGGTGTTAATGGTGTGCGGTTGTTAACGGTGTGCGGTTGTTAGTGGTGTGCGGTTGTTAACGGTGTGCGGTTGTTAACAGTGTGCAGTTGGTGTTAACGGTGTGCGGTTGTTAACGGTGTGCGGTTGTTAACGGTGTGCGGTTGTTGTTAGCGGTGTGCGGTTGTTAACGGTGTGCGGTTGTTAGTGGTGTGCGGTTGTTGTTAATAGTGTGCGGTTGTTAACAGTGTGCAGTTGGTGTTAACGGTGTGCGGTTGTTAACGGTGTGCGGTTGTTAACGGTGTGCGGTTGTTAGCGGTGTGCGGTTGTTGTTAACGGTCTGCAGTTGGTGTTAACGGTGTGAGGTTGTTAGTGGTGTGCGGTTGGTGTTAACGGTGTGCGGTTGTTGTAATAGTGTGCGGGTGTTAACAGTGTGCAGTTGGTGTTATATGGTGTGCGGTTGTTAACGGTGTGCGGTTGTTAGTGGTGTGCGGTTGTTGTTAATAGTGTGCGGTTGTTAACAGTGTGCAGTTGGTGTTAATGGTGTGCGGTTGTTAATGGTGTGCAGTTGTTAACGGTGTGCGGTTGTTAATGGTGTGCGGTTGTTAATGGTGTGCAGTTGTTAACGGTGTGCGGTTGTTAGCGGTGTGCGGTTGTTGTTAACGGTCTGCAGTTGGTGTTAACGGTGTGAGGTTGTTAGCGGTGTGCGGTTGGTGTTAACGGTGTGTGGTTGTTGTAATAGTGTGCGGGTGTTAACAGTGTGCAGTTGGTGTTATATGGTGTGCGGTTGTTAATGGTGTGCGGTTGTTAGTGGTGTGCGGTTGTTGTTAATAGTGTGCGGTTGTTAACAGTGTGCAGTTGGTGTTAATGGTGTGCGGTTGTTAACGGTGTGCGGTTGTTAGTGGTGTGCGGTTGTTAACGGTGTGCGGTTGTTAACAGTGTGCAGTTGGTGTTAACGGTGTGCGGTTGTTAACGGTGTGCGGTTGTTAACGGTGTGCGGTTGTTGTTAGCGGTGTGCGGTTGTTAACGGTGTGCGGTTGTTAGTGGTGTGCGGTTGTTGTTAATAGTGTGCGGTTGTTAACAGTGTGCAGTTGGTGTTAACGGTGTGCGGTTGTTAACGGTGTGCGGTTGTTAACGGTGTGCGGTTGTTAGCGGTGTGCGGTTGTTGTTAACGGTCTGCAGTTGGTGTTAACGGTGTGAGGTTGTTAGTGGTGTGCGGTTGGTGTTAACGGTGTGCGGTTGTTGTAATAGTGTGCGGGTGTTAACAGTGTGCAGTTGGTGTTATATGGTGTGCGGTTGTTAACGGTGTGCGGTTGTTAGTGGTGTGCGGTTGTTGTTAATAGTGTGCGGTTGTTAACAGTGTGCAGTTGGTGTTAATGGTGTGCGGTTGTTAATGGTGTGCAGTTGTTAACGGTGTGCGGTTGTTAATGGTGTGCAGTTGTTAACGGTGTGCGGTTGTTAGCGGTGTGCGGTTGTTGTTAACGGTCTGCAGTTGGTGTTAACGGTGTGAGGTTGTTAGCGGTGTGCGGTTGGTGTTAACGGTGTGTGGTTGTTGTAATAGTGTGCGGGTGTTAACAGTGTGCAGTTGGTGTTATATGGTGTGCGGTTGTTAACGGTGTGCGGTTGTTAGTGGTGTGCGGTTGTTGTTAATAGTGTGCGGTTGTTAACAGTGTGCAGTTGGTGTTAATGGTGTGCGGTTGTTAATGGTGTGCGGTTGTTAGTGGTGTGCGGTTGTTGTTAATAGTGTGCGGTTGTTAACAGTGTGCAGTTGGTGTTAATGGTGTGCGGTTGTTAATGGTGTGCGGTTGTTAGTGGTGTGCGGTTGTTGTTAATAGTGTGCGGTTGTTAACAGTGTGCAGTTGGTGTTAACGGTGTGCGGTTGTTAACGGTGTGCGGTTGTTAACGGTGTGCGGTTGTTGTTAGCGGTGTGCGGTTGTTAACGGTGTGCGGTTGTTAGTGGTGTGCGGTTGTTGTTAATAGTGTGCGGTTGTTAACAGTGTGCAGTTGGTGTTAACGGTGTGCGGTTGTTAGCGGTGTGCGGTTGTTAACGGTGTGCGGTTGTTGATAGCGGTGTGCGGTTGTTAACGGTGTGCGGTTGTTAACGGTGTGCGGTTGTGTGTGCAGCGCTGCAGGTGGAGCTGAAGAAGAAGACTGCAGATCTGGAGAAGGTGACTAAAGAACTCTCTAAAAGCAAACTGGGCTCTGCAGAAAGTGAGTTACCATCAAAACCATTAAAACCATTAAAACCATTAACAGCTCCAGTTCCGATCTCTCTTTATACACAGTAAAGATAAATAAAATATACAGTAAATATACCCACACACACATTACTATTATTATTATAATAATAATATATTTATTATCTGGTAAATATATTTTTTAATCTGCAGCGGTGAAGCTGCTGGAGGCGATGAGGAAGCTCAATAAGCAGCAGGATCAGAGCATTGCGGAGTACCTGGCTGAGATCGATGGTGAGTCTGATCTCTGGCTCCTGATTGGACGCTGCTGATGGTCAGGTGTTTTATTGGTTAAACTCACCTCTGTTTCTCAACACAGCTCTGGGGAAGGACATGGAAGGACTGATGGCCAAACTGGGAAGCAGAGGAGACGAGAAAGCTCAGCTGAGTGAGTTTCACTCGAACACACGATTAATCACGATTAATCTCATTGTTTCACGTAGTTAATAATGATTAATCACGTTGATTTCTGCTATTAATTGCATGATTTTACACCTAATCAAAGACATTCTTGCGCAAAGTCAATCACGATTATTCGCATACTCGTGGGTAGTCGAATCACGATTAATCGTATTCTTGGGCACAGTTAATCACAATTCATTACATTCTTGTACCTGGTTAATCGCAGTATTGTGTGAGATTGATTACTTTTAATTGCTGTGTTTTGTGCAGTTAATCACGATTAATCAGTTTATGTAGTTAATCATGATTAATCAGATTTTTTTGCAGTTAATCACGAATAATCGCATTCTTGTAACTAACTCCTCCACGCAGCTATTCAGGTGATGGTTCTGAAGGAGGAAATATCGAAGTTGGAGAAACTGCAGTCGGATCTGAAGCAGGAGGCGGTGAAGAAGACGGAAAGTAAGTTCCTCCATATTCTCTTCTGTTTAGACTTTAATTCGGTTCTAAATCTAGAACCTGCAGAACCTCTGAACTGTATGAACTGATTGAAGGTCTGAAGAACGAGATCGAGGAGACCAAGAAAGAGATTATCTTCCTGAAGAGGAGCGGCTGCAAAACCGAAGAAACCAGTACGTAAACTAGTTTGGCCACGCCCATTCAGCCTACTTAAGTTTAACAGCCCCTCCCACCCACACTGACAGGAAGTGATGTAAGTGTTTGTGTAACTCCACAGAGCAGCAGATTGACCGGCTGCAGCTGGAGGTTAAGGCTAAAGAGCGAGAACTGGAGAAGCTGAAGAAGAACACGGAGGCGGAGCTAGACCGTGAGTAACCAATCAGAAGCCGTTATCATGTGTTGGTGGTTAATCTGAAGGTCTTCAGTTTTACCAGTGAAGTCCTGACCAATGGGAGATTTGTTTTAAATCTGCCCATATACCACTAAGAGAACTGTCCTCTGATTAGCTAATGATGATGATTATGTTATTGTTGATGTTATTGTTGTAATTATGTTACAACTGTTGTTTTGTTTCAGAGTTGATGGAGAAGCTATCAGAGAAAACTAAAAAACTGGAGTTCAGTGGAAAAGAACTTTCGGAGAAGGATGAGCAGAATGCAAAACTGAGTAAGAAGTTATTAGCTACATAAGCTATTTAGCTCCAGTGCTAATTCCTGAGGTAAAAGTGTTCATTACTTGTTAGCTTCATAAGCATTGTAGCTCCAATGCTAATTCCTGAGGTAAAAGTGTAAATTACTTGTTAGCTTCATAAGCGTTGTAGCTCCAGTGCTAATTCCTGAGTTAAATTTGTAAATTACTTGTTAGCTACATAAGCTTTGTAGCTTCAATTCTAATTCCTGAGGTAAAAGTGTTCATTGCTTGTTAGCTACATAAGCTTTGTAGCTTCAATGCTAATTCCTGAGGTAAAAGTGTTCATTACTTGTTAGCTAAATAAGCTTTGTAGCTCCAGTGCTAATTCCTGAGGTAAAAGTGTTCATTACTTGTTAGCTTCATAAGCTATGTAGCTTCAATGCTAATCCCTGAGGTAAAAGTGTCAAATACTTGTTAGCTTAATTGGTGCTGTAGCTCCAGTGCTAATTCCTGAGGTAGAAGTGTTTATTACTTGTTAGCTTCATAAGCGTAGTAGCTCCAGTGCTAATTCCTAAGGTAAAAGTGTTCATTACTTGTTAGCTAAATAAGCTTTGTAGCTCTAGTGCTAATTCCCGAGGTAAAAGTGTTCATTGATTGTTAACTACATAAGCTTTGTAGCTTCAGTGCTAATTCCTGAGGTAAAAGTATCAAATAGTTGTTAGCTTAATTAGTGCTGTAGCTCCAGTGCTAATTCCTGAGGTAAAAGTGTTAATTGATTATTAACTACATAAGCTTTGTAGCTTCAATGCTAATTCCTGAGGTAAAAGTGTCAAATACTTGTTAGCTTAATTAGTGCTGTAGCTCCAGGGCTAATTCCTGAGGTAAAAGTGTTCATTACTTGTTAGCTTCATAAGCTTTGTAGCTTCAATGCTAATTCCTGAGGTAAAAGTGTTCATTATTTGTTAGCTTCCTAAGCTTTGTAGCTCCAGTGCTAATTCCTGAGGTAAAAGTGTTCATTACTTGTTAGCTAAATAGGTTTTGTAGCTTCAAAGCTAATTCCTGAGGTAAAAGTGTTCATTACTTGTTAGCTACATAAGCGTTGTAACTCCAGTGCTAATTCCTGAGTTAAAAGTGTAAATAACTTGTTAGCTACATAAGCTTTGTAGCTTCAATGCTAATTCCTGAGGTAAAAGTGTTCATTACTTGCTAGCTAAATAAGCTTTGTAGCTCCAGTGCCAATTCCTGAGGTAAAAGTGTTCATTACTTGTTAGCTAAATAAGTTTTGTAGCTCCAGTGCTAATTCCTAAAGTAAAAATGCTATTTACTTGTTAGCTACATAAGCTTTGTAGCTCCAGTGCTAATTCCTGAGGTAAAAGTGTTCATTACCTGTAAGCTTTATAAGCTTTGTAGCTCCAGTGCTAATTCCTGAGATAAAAGTGTCAAATACTTGTTAGCTTAATTAGTGCTGTAGCTCCAGTGCTAATTCCTGAGGTAAAAGTGTAAATTGCTTGTTAGGTACATAAGCTTTGTAGCTCCAGTGCTAATTCCTAAAGTAAAAGCGTTCATTGATTTTTAACTACATAAGCTTTGTAGCTTCAATGCTAATTCCTGATGTAAAAGTGTCAAATACTTGTTTGCTTAATTAGTGCTGTAGCTCCAGTGCTAATTACTATGGTAAAAGTGTTCATTACTTGTTAGCTACATAAGCTTTGTAGCACCAGTGCTAATTACTGAGGTAGAAATGTTCATTATTTGCTAGCTACTTAAGTTTTGTAGCTCCATTGCTAATTCCTGATGTAACCGTGTTCATTACTTGTTAGCTTCATAAGCTTTGTAGCTCCAGTGCAAATTCCTTAGGTAAAAGTGTTAATTACTTGTAAGCTACATACGCTTTGTAGCTTCAATTCTAATTCCTGAGGTAAAAATATTAAATACTTGTTAGCTTCTCTAAGCTTTGTAGCTTCAATGCTAATTCCTGAGGTAAAAGTGTTAATTACTTGTTAACTACATAAACTTTGTAGCTCCAGTGCTAATTCCTGAGGTAAAAGTGTTCATTACTTGTTAGCTAAATAAGCTTTGTAGCTCCAGTGCTAATTCCTGAGGTAAAAGTGTTCATTACTTGTTAGCTTCATAAGCTTTGTAGCTTCAATGCCAATCCCTGAGGTAAAAGTGTTAATTACTTGTTAACTACATAAACTTTGCAGCTCCAGTGCTAATTCCTGAGGTAAAAGTGTTAATTACTTGTTAGCTACATAAGCTTTGTAGCTTCAGTGCTAATTCCTGAGGTAAAAGTGTTAATTGATTGTTAACTACATAAGATTTGTAGCTTCAATGCTAATTCCTGAGGTAAAAGTGTCAAATACTTGTTAGCTTAATTGGTGCTGTAGCTCCAGTGCTAATTCCTGAGGTAGAAGTGTTTATTACTTGTTAGCTTCATAAGCGTAGTAGCTCCAGTGCTAATTCCTGAGGTAAAAGTGTTCATTACCTGTAAGCTTTATAAGCTTTGTAGCTCCAGTGCTAATTCCTGAGATAAAAGTGTCAAATACTTGTTAGCTTAATTAGTGCTGTAGCTCCAGTGCTAATTACTGAGGTAAAAGTGTTCATTACTTGTTAGCTAAATAAGCTTTGTAGCTCCAGTGCTAATTCCTGAGTTAAAAGTGTAAATTACTTGTTAGCTAAATAAGCTTTGTAGCTCCAGTGCTAATTCCTGAGGTAAAAGTGTAAATTGCTTGTTAGGTACATAAGCTTTGTAGCTCCAGTGCTAATTCCTAAAGTAAAAGCGTTCATTGATTTTTAACTACATAAGCTTTGTAGCTTCAATGCTAATTCCTGATGTAAAAGTGTCAAATACTTGTTTGCTTAATTAGTGCTGTAGCTCCAGTGCTAATTACTATGGTAAAAGTGTTCATTACTTGTTAGCTACATAAGCTTTGTAGCACCAGTGCTAATTACTGAGGTAGAAGTGTTCATTATTTGCTAGCTACTTAAGTTTTGTAGCTCCATTGCTAATTCCTGATGTAACCGTGTTCATTACTTGTTAGCTTCATAAGCTTTGTAGCTCCAGTGCAAATTCCTTAGGTAAAAGTGTTAATTACTTGTAAGCTACATACGCTTTGTAGCTTCAATTCTAATTCCTGAGGTAAAAATATTAAATACTTGTTAGCTTCTCTAAGCTTTGTAGCTTCAATGCTAATTCCTGAGGTAAAAGTGTTAATTACTTGTTAACTACATAAACTTTGTAGCTCCAGTGCTAATTCCTGAGGTAAAAGTGTTCATTACTTGTTAGCTAAATAAGCTTTGTAGCTCCAGTGCTAATTCCTGAGATAAAAGTGTAAATTGCTTGTTAGGTACATAAGCTTTGTAGCTCCAGTGCTAATTCCTGAGGTAAAAGTATCAAATATTTGTTAGCTTAATTAGTGCTGTAGCTCCAGTGCTAATTCCTGAGGTAAAAGTGTTAATTGATTGTTAACTACATAAGCTTTGTAGCTTCAATGCTAATTCCTGAGGTAAACGTGTCAAATACTTGTTAGCTTAATTAGTGCTGTAGCTCCAGGGCTAATTCCTGAGGTAAAAGTGTTCATTACTTGTTAGCTTCATAAGCTTTGTAGCTTCAATGCTAATTCCTGAGGTAAAAGTGTTCATTATTTGTTAGCTTCCTAAGCTTTGTAGCTCCAGTGCTAATTCCTGAGGTAAAAGTGTTCATTACTTGTTAGCTAAATAGGTTTTGTAGCTTCAAAGCTAATTCCTGAGGTAAAAGTGTTTATTACTTGCTAGCTAAATAAGCTTTGTAGCTCCAGTGCTAATTCCTGAGGTAAAAGTGTTCATTACTTGTTAGCTAAATAAGCTTTGTAGCTCCAGTGCTAATTCCTGAGGTAAAAGTGTTCATTACTTGTTAGCTTCATAAGCTATGTAGCTTCAATGCCAATCCCTGAGGTAAAAGTGTTAATTACTTGTTAACTACATAAACTTTGCAGCTCCAGTGCTAATTCCTGAGGTAAAAGTGTTATTACTTGTTAGCTACATACGCTTTGTAGATTCAGTGCTTATTCCTGAGGTAAAAGTGTTAATTGATTGTTAACTACATAAGCTTTGTAGCTTCAATGCTAATTCCTGAGGTAAAAGTGTCAAATACTTGTTAGCTTAATTGGTGGTGTAGCTCCAGTGCTAATTCCTGAGGTAGAAGTGTTTATTGCTTGTTAGCTTCATAAGCGTAGTAGCTCCAGTGCTAATTCCTGAGGTAAAAGTGTTCCTTATTTGTTAGCTTCCTAAGATTTGTAGCTCCAGTGCTAATTCCTGAGGTAAAAGTGTTCATTACTTGTTAGCTAAATAAGCTTTGTAGCTCCAGTGCTAATTCCTGAGGTAAAAGTGTAAATTGCTTGTTAGGTACATAAGCTTTGTAGGTCCAGTGCTAATTCCTGAGGTAAAAGTGTTCATTACTTGTTAGCTAAAAAAGTTTTGTAGCTCCAGTGCTAATTCCTAAAGTAAAAGTGTAATTTACTTGTTAGCTACATAAGCTTTGTAGCTCTAGTGCTAATTCCTGAGGTAAAAGTGTTCATTGATTGTTAACTACATAAGCTTTGTAGCTTCAGTGCTAATTCCTGAGGTAAAAGTGTCAAATATTTGTTAACTTAATTAGTGCTGTAGCTCCAGTGCTAATTCCTGAGGTAAAAGTGTTAATTGATTGTTAACTACATAAGCTTTGTAGCTTCAATGCTAATTCATGAGGTAAAAGTGTCAAATACTTGTTAGCTTAATTAGTGCTGTAGCTCCGGGGCTAATTCCTGAGGTAAAAGTGTTCATTACTTGTTAGCTTCATAAGCTTTGTAGCTTCAATGCTAATTCCTGAGGTAAAAGTGTTCATTATTTGTTAGCTTCCTAAGCTTTGTAGCTCCAGTGCTAATTCCTGAGGTAAAAGTGTTCATTACTTGTTAGCTAAATAGGGTTTGTAGCTTCAAAGCTAATTCCTGAGGTAAAAGTGTTCATTACTTGTTAGCTACATAAGCGTTGTAACTCCAGTGCTAATTCCTGAGGTAAAAGTGTTCATTACTTGTTAGCTAAATAAGCTTTGTAGCTCCATTGCCAATTCCTGAGGTAAAAGTGTTCATTACTTGTTAGCTAAATAAGTTTTGTAGCTCCAGTGCTAATTCCTAAAGTAAAAATGCTATTTACTTTTTAGCTGCATAAGCTTTGTAGCTCCAGTGCTAATTCCTGAGGTAAAAGTGTTCATTACTTGTTAGCTACATAAGCTTTGTAGCTCCAGTGCTAATTCCTGAGGTAAAAGTATCAAATACTTGTTAGCTTAATTAGTGCTGTAGCTCCAGTGCTAATTACTATGGTAAAAGTGTTCATTACTTGTTAGCTACATAAGCTTTGTAGCTCCAGTGCCAATTCCTGAGTTAAAAGTGTAAATTACTTGTTAGCTAAAGAAGCTTTGTAGCTCCAGTGCTAATTCCTGAGGTAAAAGTGTAAATTGCTTGTTAGGTACATAAGCTTTGTAGCTCCAGTGCTAATTCCTAAAGTAAAAGTGTTCATTGATTTTAACTACATAAGCTTTGTAGCTTCAATGCTAATTCCTGAGGTAAAAGTATCAAATACTTGTTAGCTTAATTAGTGCTGTAGCTCCAGTGCTAATTACTATGGTAAAAGTGTTCATTACTTGTTAGCTACATAAGCTTTGTAGCTCCAGTGCCAATTCCTGAGGTAAAAGTGTTCATTACTTGTTAGCTAAATAAGTTTTGTAGCTCCAGTGCTAATTCCTAAAGTAAAAATGCTATTTACGTTTTAGCTACATAAGGTTTGTAGCTCCAGTGCTAATTCCTGAGGTAAAAGTGTTCATTACTTGTAAGCTTTATAAGCTTTGTAGCTCCAGTGCTAATTCCTGAGATAAAAGTGTCAAATACTTGTTAGCTTAATTAGTGCTGTAGCTCCAGTGCTAATTACTGAGGTAAAAGTGTTCATTACTTGTTAGCTAAATAAGCTTTGTAGCTCCAGTGCTAATTCCTGAGTTAAAAGTGTAAATTACTTGTTAGCTAAAGAAGCTTTGTAGCTCCAGTGCTAATTCCTGAGGTAAAAGTGTAAATTGCTTGTTAGGTACATAAGCTTTGTAGCTCCAGTGCTAATTCCTAAAGTAAAAGCGTTCATTGATTTTTAACTACATAAGCTTTGTAGCTTCAATACTAATTCCTGAGTTAAAAGTATCAAATACTTGTTAGCTTAATTAGTGCTGTAGCTCCAGTGCTAATTACTATGGTAAAAGTGTTCATTACTTGTTAGCTACATAAGCTTTGTAGCACCAGTGCTAATTCCTGATGTAACCGTGTTCATTACTTGTTAGCTTCATAAGCTTTGTAGCTCCAGTGCTTATTCCTGAGGTAAAAGTGTTCATTACTTGTTAGCTAAATAAGTTTTGTAGCTCCAGTGCTAATTCCTGAGGTAAAAGTGTTAATTACTTGTTAGCTACATACGCTTTGTAGCTTCAATTCTAATTCCTGAGGTAAAAATATTAATTACTTGTTAGCTTCTCTAAGCTTTGTAGCTTCAATGCTAATTCCTGAGGTAAAAGTGTTAATTACTTGTTAACTACATAAACTTTGCAGCTCCAGTGCTTATTCCTGAGGTAAAAGTGTTCATTACTTGTTAGCTAAATAAGTTTTGTAGCTCCAGTGCTAATTCCTGAGGTAAAAGTGTAAAATACTTGTTAGCTTAATTAGTGCTGTAGCTCCAGTGCTAATCCCTGAGGTATAAGTGTTAATTACTTGTTAGCTACATAAGCTTTGTAGCTCCAGTGCTAATTCCTGAGGTAAAGGTGTTTATTACTTGTTAGCTTCATAAGCTTTTATTGTTTTGGTAACTTGTGTCTTCCTTCTGAATAACATAACAATCCCAAAATTCTCACTCTTGCGAATGTAGGTTAGAAGTGTTCATTACTTGCTAGCTACTTAAGTTTTGTAGCTCCAGTGCTAATTCCTGAGGTAACAGTGTTCATTACTTGTTAGCTAAATAAGTTTTGTAGCTTCAATGCTAATTCCTGAGGTAAAAGTGTTCATTACTTGCTAGCTTCATAAGCTTTGTAGCTCCAGTGCTAATTCCTGAGGTAAAAGTGTTCATTACTTGCTAGCTTCATAAGCTTTGTAGCTCCAGTGCTAATTCCTGAGGTAAAGGTGTTTATTACTTGTTAGCTTCATAAGCTTTTATTGTTTTGGTAACTTGTGTCTTCCTTCTGAATAACATAACAATCCCAAAATTCTCACTCTTGCGAATGTAGGTTATATAAAAATGTGATATTAATATTTGCGATCTTCTGTTTGGTTGTTTTCTCTGCATTGCAGTTCAGCAGTTGATTGATTTGGGACAGAAGATGAAAGAAACTCAAAGTGGTCAAAAAACGATAAAAGAAGAAGCAGAAAAACAAATTAACGGTACAGCTACTATATATATTTATATCATAGAAATAGTATAATATATGAATGCCAATGTTTTTATTTCGATCATTTTATTCATGATCTGGTTTCTAGATCTTAAACAACAGCTGCAGAAAAAGGAGGAGGACGTTTCTAAACTGAAGCAGAGTAATACAGGTAAAAGCTTTTATTACTTGTTAGCTACATTAGCTTTGTAGCTCCTTTGTTAAAAGCTGAGGTAAAAATCTTTCATTACTTGTTAGATATTTTAGCTTTGTAGCTCCAGTGCTAATTGCTGAGGTAAAAGTTTCCATAATTTGTTAGCTACATTAGCTTTGTAGCTCTAGAGCTAATTCCTAATGTAACAGCTTCTATTATTTGTTAGCTTAATTCGTTTTGTAGCTCCAGTTCTAATTGCTGTGGTAGAATCTCTCATTACTTGTTAGCTATTTTAGCTTTGTAAAATGGACTAATTGCTGAGCTAAAAGCTTTTTTATATTTTTTAGCAACAATAGCTTTGTAGCTTCAGTGCTAATTACTGAGGTATAAGTGTACAATACTTGTTAGCTACATTTGCTATGCAGCGCCACTGCTACTTGCTGATGTAACAGCTTCTAATTAATTGTTTAATTAATTAATTAACAGATATTAATTGTTAGCTAGCTTTGCAGCTTTATTACTAATTTCAGAGGTAAAAGATTCATTACTTGTTTGCAATTTGAGCTTTGTAGCTCCAGTGCTAATTACTGCAGTAAATTCTCTCATTACTTGTTAGCTACTAAAAAAACTACTATTTGATTTTTTTCTGTAAACACAGATCTTAAAGAGCAGGTGAAGAACAAGGATAAGGACGTTTCACAGCTGAACAATGAAAAAGCAGGTAATATAAGTAATATATTCTTAAACAGGACCAGTTAAAAGTTTGGACACACCTTAAATTTAGTGTTTTTTTCTTCATTCTTTTGAATTGTTGTGTATTGTAGATTAAAACTAAACTAATCCAAACTAAAAAGTTTTAAACAAACCAGAATATATTTTATACTTTACATTCTTCACACTAGCACCTCTATCTTTTTCTTGGCTTGATTTTCTCAGTCAGTTTTATGATGTAGAGTCACCTGGAATTCAGGCTTTCAGTTAACAGCTGTGCTGAACTCATCAAGAGTTAATTACTTGAATTTCTTGTCTCTTAATGTAAAGTTTGAGAGCATCAGTTAAAGTAAAGTAGTGAAGAGGCAGAGTTACAGGTATACAGTGAATAGTGAATATTTGAGTAATGTTCTAATCCAGATTATGAGAATAAACAACTACTCAACTAAATAAATAAAGAAAAATGAAGGTTAGTCACCAAAAAAGACCATAGAAAAAGTTATAATGATGGAACTGGCCCTAATCAGGACTGTCCAAGGAATGAAGTTACCAGCCTCAGAAGAGTATTTTGGTTTGTTTTGCACTTTAAATACATTTCCAGTATTATATTATTTATACAATAAGTGTAAAGTAAGGGTGTTTCCAATAAAGTGACCAGTGAGCGTTATTGACTTGCACTGTCTGTTTTACAGCTCTGAATGCAGAACTGGGAAAGAAGAAGGAGGAGCTAATCAAAGCCGAAAAGGAGGTGAAGGTTAAGGAGGAGGCCATCGATAACGTGAAAAAGGAGCTCAAGACCAAAGAGGAGGAGATCAAGGGTGGATGCAGCGGTACCTAAACGTGCTCCTGTGATCTACATCAAACACTGATTCCATAGCAACAAAAATAATAATATTATTCAGCTATATTTTTAATAATAAGACTATTACTACTACTACTTCTATTAATAATAGAAATGTGTAGTAAAAGAAGAAAAAAATGCTTTTCGAAGTATTAAATTAAAGTGTACCTGCTATTATTTATATTTTACGTATATATATTTTTTTAATTAACTGCTCCAATCAGAACAGTTTTCTATAATTATTTGCAATTAATCGCTCTTGTTCTTCTCTTAAGATTTAAGCATTTAAAAGTGGACAGTAAAATTAAAATAAGTAAATAAAAGTAAGATTAGGTAAAATTAATTATTGTATTAATATTAGTGGTGTAAATCTCTTAAATATATATATATATATATTTCTCAGTATTGTTTGGGAGGGAGACTGTAATAATAGTGTATTGTGGTTTAAAACCTGCAAATAGATTATAACCTTTATTATTTCATTATTTCTCATGGTAGTTTTGATGCTTTATAATTAGTAATATTTTAATGTGTTTGTCATATTAGCATGAGTTAGATATAATCCTGTGTTTGTATTGCTACATAAAACCGCTAATATGCTACCAGACTGTAAAAACTTGGTAAAAGGATTCATTTGTGCTATAAAAACAATTAATGTGTAAAACCTTCCAGATTAATCACATTAATATTAACTCGCTAACTTTAACAACACTTATTTACAGTGAATATATTCATCATATATTACTGTGTAAATAAGAAATATAGATAGTAGTTCTAACTGTTCTAACTTCTAACAGTAAATTATAACAGTAATAAATCAATGATACCACAATGTTTTGCATAATATTAAATTCTTAAATATATTATGTAATATATTTAAGGTATATTATTAATTGTATAAATACACTACAGTACTAATAACAGCAACTGTACTGATTTATTTATTGTTAGTTTAGTTTAGAGTAGTTTATAGTTTGAATATATGTTTATAATAAATATTAATTCTGTTTATGATGTGTTTTATAGAAGTTACAAAGAAGCTGAAGAGTAAGGAGGAGGAGGTTACTAAGCTGAAGGAAAGCCACAAAAGTAAGATCTTTCATTTCTCTGATTATAGAAGAAAAGCATTTCAATATTTTACTGTTTAAACTAGTAAATGAAGAATAAATGCTATAAAATATATTTTAAGTACTTTAAACATGTATAACATAAATGTATGATAAAATGTGCATTAACATTTAAATAATGAAGATAACCCAGTGATGATGTAATAATATAAAATAATAGTATTTTAGTAAATTAACAATGATAAAAATGCAATGTGATGATTTGTATATTAATGCATGGAAAAATACGTACAGCATGTGAAACAATATAACTCTACCTACAGTTACTATAATATTTATATATACAGCTCTCACAAAAAATTAGAAACCACTTAAAAATGATGAGTTTCTTTGATTTTACCAAATTAAAAACCTCTGGAATATAATCAAGAGGAAGATGGATGATCACAAACCATCAAACCACCAAACTGAACTGCTTGAATTTTTACACCAGGAGTAAAGCAGCATAAAGTTATCCAAAAGCAGTGTGTAAGACTGGTGGAGGAGAACATGATGCCAAGATGCATGAAATTAAAACTGTGATTAAAAACGAACCAGGGTTATTCCACCAAATATTGATTATTTCTGAACTCTTAAAACTTTATGAATATGAACTTGTTTTCTTTGCATTATTTGAGGTCTGAAAGCTCTGCATCTTTTTTGTTATTTCAGTCATTTCTCATTTTCTGTAAATAAATGCTCTAAATGAGAATATTTTTATTTGTAATTTGGGAGAAATGTTGTCTGTAGTTTATAGAATAAACAACAATGTTCATTTTACTCAAACATAAACCTATAAATAGCAAAATCAGAGAAAATGATTCAGAAACTGAAGTGCTCTCTTCATTTTTACAGAGCTGTAGATATTGGTGTTGTTTTTATCGGCTACCAGTCAAAAGTTTGTAAACAAATAATAAATATAGTTATGTTAACACAGGACATGATTGTATTGATAGAGTATTAATTGAGTATTGTTTGAGTATTGATTGTGATGGTGATTCTGTAGATACGCTAAATGAGAACGAGAAGCTGAAGACTCAGATCAGTGATACCGACGCCAAACTGCAGGAGCTGGAAGGTTAGAAACTACTACATCAGATTTTTCTCTAAACAACGACTCTTAACTGTGTTTTTCTTTGTGTGGGTGAGTTTTAACACTGTTTTTCTCTGTGTGGATGAGTTTTAACTGTGTTCTTCTCTGTGTGGATGAGTTTTAACTGTGTTTTTCTCTGTGTGAACGAGTTTAACTGTGTTTTTCTCTATGTGGACGAGTTTTAACATTATTTTTCTCTGTGTGGATGAGTTTTAACTGTGTTTTTCTCTGTGTGGGTGAGTTTTAACACTGTTTTTCTCTGTGTGGACGAGTTTTAACATTGTTTTTCTCTGTGTGGATGAGTTTTAACATTGTTTTTCTCTGTGTGGGTGAGTTTTAACACTGTTTTTCTCTGTGTGGACAAGTTTTAACATTGTTTTTCTCTGTGTGGATGAGTTTTAACTGTGTTTTTCTCTATGTGGGTGAGTTTAAACTGTGTTTTTCTTTGTGTGGATGAGTTTTTACACTGTTTCTCTCTGTGTGGGTGAATTATAACTGTGTTTTTCTCTGTGTGGTGAGTTTTAACACTGTTTCTCTCTGTGTGGGTGAGTTTTAACACTGTTTTTCTCTGTGTGGATGAGTTTTAACTGTGTTCTTCTCTGTGTGGATGAGTTTTAACTGTGTTTTTCTCTGTGTGAACGAGTTTAACTGTGTTTTTCTCTATGTGGGTGAGTTTTAACACTGTTTTTCTCTGTGTGGACGAGTTTTAACATTATTTTTCTCTGTGTGGATGAGTTTTAACTGTTTTTCTCTGTGTGGGTGAGTTTTAACACTGTTTTTCTCTGTGTGGACGAGTTTTAACATTGTTTTTCTCTGTGTGGATGAGTTTTAACATTGTTTTTCTCTGTGTGGGTGAGTTTTAACACTGTTTTTCTCTGTGTGGACGAGATTTAACATTGTTTTTCTCTGTGTGGACGAGTTTTAACTGTGTTTTTCTCTGTGTGGATGAATTTTAACTGTGTTTTTCTCTGTGTGGATGAGTTTTAACTGTGTTTTTCTCTGTGTGGGTGAGTTTTAACATTGTTTTTCTCTGTGTGGACGAGTTTTAACATTGTTTTTCTCTGTGTGGATGAGTTTTAACCGTTTTTCTCTGTGTGGGTGAGTTTTAACACTGTTTTTCTCTGTGTGGATGAGTTTTAACATTGTTTTTCTCTGTGTGGATGAGTTTTAACTGTTTTTCTCTGTGTGGACAAGTTTAAACTGTGTTTTTCTTTGTGTGGATGAGTTTTTACACTGTTTCTCTCTGTGTGGGTGAATTTTAACTGTGTTTTTCTCTGTGTGGTGAGTTTTAACACTGTTTCTCTCTGTGTGGGTGAATTTTAACACTGTTTCTCTCTGTGTGGGTGAATTTTAACTGTGTTTTTCTCTGTGTGGATGCGTTTTAGCTGTGTTTCTCTCTGTGTGGATGAGTTTTAACTGTGTTTTTCTCTTTGTGGATGAGTTTTAAATGTGTTTTTCTCTGTGTGGATGAGTTTAAACTGTGTTTTTCTCTGTGTGGATGAGTTTTAACTGTGTTTTTCTCTGTGTGGGTGAGTTTTAACATTGTTTTTCTCTGTGTGGACGAGTTTTAACATTGTTTTTCTCTGTGTGGATGAGTTTTAACTGTTTTTCTCTGTGTGGGTGAGTTTTAACACTGTTTTTCTCTGTGTGGATGAGTTTTAACATTGTTTTTCTCTGTGTGGATGAGTTTTAACTGTTTTTCTCTGTGTGGACAAGTTTAAACTGTGTTTTTCTTTGTGTGGATGAGTTTTTACACTGTTTCTCTCTGTGTGGGTGAATTTTAACTGTGTTTTTCTCTGTGTGGTGAGTTTTAACACTGTTTCTCTCTGTGTGGGTGAATTTTAACACTGTTTCTCTCTGTGTGGGTGAATTTTAACTGTGTTTTTCTCTGTGTGGATGCGTTTTAGCTGTGTTTCTCTCTGTGTGGATGAGTTTTAACTGTGTTTTTCTCTTTGTGGATGAGTTTTAACTGTGTTTTTCTCTGTGTGGATGAGTTTTAACTGTTTTTCTCTGTGTGGGTGAGTTTTAACTGTGTTTTTCTCCGTGTGGACAAGTTTTAACTGTGTTTTTCTCTAGTTTTAACACAGATTTTGATTTGTTTTGCAGAACTGGAGCGTGAAAATGAGGAGCTGCAGAAGGAGCTGGCGAAGGTGCAGGAGGAGTATAAAAATAAAATAGAGGAAACAAAGACGAATGCTTTCACAGTGGGTACGTGGGTATTTTTTACATTTTGAAGATGTTTTATAATAACTTAGATATTTATATTATTCGTTTAGCTATTTTCATAAAAATATATTCATTCATATAAAAAAAATTGGGTGTTTGCAACAGCCATTTCAGTTTGATATATCTAATAACTGATGGACACAGTAATATTTCAGGATTGAAATGAGGTTTATTGTACAGAAAATGTGCAATATGCATTAAACCAAAATTTGACGGTGCAAAAGTATGGGCACCCTTATCATTTTATTGATTTCTCACCATTCTTCTTCTCTGCCTTTCTGATATTTTTCTTGGCCTGCCACTTCTGGGCTTAACAAGAACTGTCCCTGTGCTCTTCCATTTCCTTACTATGTTCCTCACAGTGGAAACTGACAGGTTAAATCTCTGAGACGACTTTTTGTATCCTTCCCCTGAACAACTATGTTGAACAATCTTTGTTTTTAGATCATTTGAGAGTTGTTTTGATGAGCCCATGATGCCACTCTTCAGAGGAGATTCAAATAGGAGAACAACTTGCAATTGGCCACCTTAAATACCTTTTCTCATGATTGGATACACCTGGCTATGAAGCTCAAAGCTCAATGAGGTTACCAAACCAATTTTGTGCTTCAGTAAGTCAGTAAAAAGTAGTTAGGAGTATTCAAATCAATAAAATGATAAGGGTGCCCATACTTTTGCACCGGTCAAATTTTGGTTTAATGCATATTGCACATTTTCTGTTAGTACAATAAACATAATTTCAATCCTGAAATATTACTGTGTCCATCAGTTATTAGATGTATCAAACTGAAATGGCTGCTGCAAACACCCAAATATTTAGAACTAAAAATGATTAAGATTAATAGGGGTGCTCAAACTTTTTATATGACTGGATCAGGATATTTAAACACATCCAAGAATTTCCTGTCCACCCTGTCATTAAAAATTACTTTATAAAAATAACCTATCGACACACTGCAGTATTTTCAAAGGACTGAAGTCATTGAATTTTTTTTTTTTGCAAAAATTTAAATGTCTCCATATCCATACTCAGTGTGAAGAGATAAGGAGGAGAAAATCAGTGCATCCAGTTTCGCAACAGACATTCACTTTTGTCCTTCTGTTTTTTTATGTTTTTGTTCTTTTGTCTTGTTATTGTCTTTTTACCTTTTTCTGGACGTTGTCTTTGTCCTGTCTTCTCGATGTTTTCTTTGTACTGTTTTCTAAATGTTGTCTTTGTCCTGCTGTCTGGACATTTTCTATGTCCTGTCTTTGGAATGTTTTCTTTTTCCTTTTCTCTGGATATTTTTTGTCCTGCCTTTGGACATACCCTTAATCCTGTCTTCTGGACATTTCTTTGTCCTGTCTTCTGAACATTGTTTTTGTCCTGTCTTTTTCATGTTTTCTTTGTCCTGTCTTCTGAACATTGTTTTTGTTCTGTTTTCCGAATGTTGTCTTTGTTCTGTCTTCTGAACGTTGTCTTTGTTCTGTCTTCTAAACGATGCCTTTTTCATTTTCTCTGGACATTTTCTTTGTCCTGTCTTCTGGACAATTTCTTTTTCCTGTCTTCTGAACATTTTATCTGTCCTGTCTTCTGAACATTGTCTTTGTCTTGTGTTCTGAACGTTGCCTTGTCCTGTCTTTTTTTAATGTTTTCATTGTCCTGTTTTCTAAATGTTGTCTTTGTCCTGTTTTCTGGACATGTTCTTTGTCCTGTGTTCTGTATGTTGTCTTTGTCCTCTGTTCTGGACAGTTTCTCCAGAGTGGGATCCGGACACGGCGCACCCTCAGCTCCTCCTGACGAGTAAAGGAAAAGCAGTAAAGGCTTCAGAATTCGCTCGTTTTGTTCCGGACAATCCGGAGCGCTTCAACGCGGCTTTGGCCGCTTTGGGAAAAAAAGGCTACGACTCCGGGAAGCCGTACTGGGAGGTGGACGTGGACATTCGGGCCTGTTTCGTGGTGGGCGTGGCCAAGAAATCAGCCAATAGAAAAGGCAGCTTAGCATACGGTCCCAAAAACGGCTACTGGGTTATCGTCAGGAGGAAGGATGGCCAGTACCACGCCCTCAATGACAAGAGCACGCCCCTGAAACTGCCAGTCAAACCGACCGTGATCGGGGTTCTCCTGGACTTCAATAAGGGCAACGTGGTCTTCTTCAACGCCAAGACCAAGAAGCCGATCTACACCTACCACAACAACAAGTTCAGCGAGACACTGTTCCCGTACATCGAGACGTGCCACAGCCAAGGCAAGAACGAGCCCCCCATCGTCGTGTCCGACGCCGACTCCGTCCTGATGGACAACGTGAGCTAAGCTCTGCCCAGAATCTGCTCAGAAACCCAAAGCTCTGTAATACGTCTCTCTGTGTTTCTAATCAGTGTATCTGGAGAAAATCCAGCTTTTAATGAATTAATCTCTGAAATAAAGTCAAGCAGTAAAACAAGCTTACAGTTCTGTGACTCATTTCTTAATACTTTTAAGTTTCAGCCTGAGAAAATTCCATATAGAATCCAAATGAACTAATTCATTCATAAAATGATTATTAGGGATGTTAAACATGCTAAGCTAATGCTAAGTTTAAGCTTTGGCATCTCTTGACTGCAGAGCTTTAGCCTCTGACTCCGCCCACTGTCTCTGCCCATTCCCTAGTCCTATTTCGACTCCCCAGGTTGCCAGGTTGAGGTGCTATAGGTGAAATGTGAGACCCATATCACGATATATTGGTTGCGATTCAATATATACAATATATTTCAATACTGTGAGCAAGGTAATATATTGCGACTGCTTAAATCAAAATTGATTCTGAATTAAATTTCTAAGTTAAAATCTGAATAAGTTATTTTTACTTTTTTATTAAATCCGAACTAAATAGGGAAAAAAAGTAAAGGCCAATAAGTAATGGCAATGTGTTTGATAGCTAGAGATGGAGATTAGAGTCCAGAAAGACTACAAGACAGATGCAGAAGTGCTAATTTAACATTTTATCCACTATCCAGCACTGGTTACTATAATAAACTCTTACTGTAGTACTGCAAAATACCAGCGACATCACCATTCTACTAAATTAAATTGTTAATAATGTTGATTTCCAGAAACCGTCACTAATTGGACTAATTGAAGGTCACTAATTGACTGAAGGTTCTCCACTGTAATGTGGAACCAAATATTGTTATATATGTAAGATTCAGTATGAAGAAAGCTGTAATAATGTATTTCAGGGAGGTGTATATATGGTAAAAAGAAGTTAACAGTTCATTACAATTCGTTTTAACCAAATAGCCAACTTATTTGTTAAATATTTGTTACTTATATTTATATAAATATGTAACATAAATGAATAAAAAGTCTACAAAGCGCCAAACAGATATTTATACAGAAACAGTTTTCTATTAATGTTTTTTTTCTTGTTTTTATTTTACAATTTTTATTTTTTAATTCTATTAACTGTGCCCAGTAATGCATTATTTATTTACTATATATATTTTTTTTAGTAGTTTGTATAATTACTTAAATGCTATACTTTCTCTCTTTTACAGACATTTTTCTCTTTTTGAAAATGACAAATCTTATTTTTTAAAATTTGTTTGGAGTTTTTATTTGAATAATATTAGTATTATTTTATTAATATTAGAACATCCACTTAAAAGTTCTCTCAGTGTAATATTAAACTATTGTTAACATATTAAACACCATTTAAGCGGATCTGTTTGTGGATCAGTCCTGTGTGCTTTTATCGAAAGTTATTGAACTTTTATTTTGAAGTGCTTTTTCTTTCTGGAGACGGAAGTGAGTCGTGTGTTATGGCCGGGCTCGCGATGTTGTGTGTCGAGCGATAAGAGAAAGAGATAAACATGGAAATGACTGAAATAAAACAAAATAAAATAAAATATATAAAATTAATTAAACTACTGTAGAGGTTTAAACGCAAAGAGAAGAGGAGAGTAATCAGAGAAGGTGAGATTAAAATTTATTAATAACTGGGTTTGGGTTGATGTGTTTTAGTGATATTAAGTAAATGCAGCTCTTAAAATGATGAGTTTCTTTAATTTTACTAAATTAAAAACCTCTGGAATATAATCAAGAGGAAGATGGATGATCACAAACCATCAAACCACCAAACTGAACTGCTTGAATTTTTACACCAGGAGTAAAGCAGCATAAAGTTATCCAAAAGCAGTGTGTAAGACTGGTGGAGGAGAACATGATGCCAAGATGCATGAAAAAAACTGTGATTAAAAACCACCAGGATTATTCCACCAAATATTGATTATTTCTGAACTCTTAAAACTTTATGAATATGAACTTGTTTTCTTTGCATTATTTGAGGTCTGAAAGCTCTGCATCTTTTTTTTTGTTATTTCAGTCATTTCTCATTTTCTGTAAATAAATGCTCTAAATGAGAATATTTTTATTTGAAATGTTGTCTGTAGTTTATAGAATAAAACAACAATGTTCATTTTACTCAAACATAAACCTATAAATAGCAAAATAAGCGTAATAAAAAGTCTTCTAAATCACATAAAATGAGTTAAGATTAGCTCTTATTTTTTGCCTCTTATTTTGCCTTACTAGTAGCTCTACTTACATTGGCTCTAGTGTTGCTCTAATCTCGGAGTTTCTATTGTTTCATTGGCATATATTCTTGTTTGTTGGCTGGTTTATTGTAATGGATATAACAGGACTTAATTCGTTTTATGTGCAACAAAACATTAAAAACAAGAAAATATATAATGTCCAATGTAATGGATTTGATTTTAACAATGTTCTTGTGAGATGGCAAAATTTAGTGTATGCAAGGTGTTTTTGAAGAAAAACTGTCATAAAGAAAAAAACACTCATATTTATAAAATCTTACTTTCTAAGAAATCCAAAATAAATGTAAACACAAATGACAGTAAATTAAGAGTTTAATAGATGGAGATGGAGATGGCACTCAGAGAGTTGCAATTTTTTTATTTCAAACAGATTAGCACTAAGCTTCAGCTAAGTTTAGCTAATGTTAGATAGGTAGTTTAACACAACCACTAGTAGGGATTTTAAAAATACATTTTAAAATAACACATTTTAAAAGAAAATCTGTTCTGTAAATATTTAAATAAAAAACATTTAGATTTTTTATGAGATGCGTAACTTCAAAACCAGGTAGTTGTGAGTATTGATAGTACATTTATAGATCATTTTAAGTATTAAAGGGTATAAATTATTGAGGGATGTGGTTTTAATAAATATATATGTATTGATTAGAGTGGCTATTATTAATTGGGGTTAGGGGTATAGATGGTTGAGGTATTGATAAATATGGATATTGATGAATATGGTATAGGTACTTATGAGTATTGATGAGTATGTAATTGTTGGTTGGAATGGGTATGGAATTGATTATATGAATATTGACTGGTATAGGAATTCGTGGTTGCAGTGGTATTGATCAGTATAGATATTGTTAGTTATGCCTATTGATGTAATATTATAGATTGAAATGATTTATTGTGGGTGTATATGGGTATTGATTGGTATGGTAAAATGGGTATATCTGGTTCTGTTCTGAAGTCCAGAACCTACAGTCTCCATCTGCTCAACCCCTGAAGATACCCAGCCCAGTGTGGGATGGAGGTGGGCGGAGTTATGGAGGAGGGCAGAGTCGTTTTGGAGCTCCACATGTTATACGACTCGGAATCGCCCTGCAGCAGGTCTGTAGGAACTGATCTCTCCATGCAGGAGATTGGAAACCTCCAATCAGAAGTGAGGAAGCTGAGAGAGATCATCACCTCCCTGCAGGAGAAGCTGAAGGAACGAGCAGAGGAACTCTATAAAGAGGTCCGGTCTCATTTTTGGGTCGTATTTTATATCGTCCCGTTCACACCTGGCATTACCACACTGCCTGGACGTAGCGTATGGGATTACGATGCTCCTCCAGGTGCACTGAATCCCATTCACACCTGTTCACACTTTTTACTGCACACTTTTGATCACGTCACCCAGGAATCTGGATAATACCAGGTGTAAACCGGGTCTTGGACTTAAAGTAAATAAATTCTACATTTTTATGATGTGTTTTCTCTCTTCTTTGTCTCTTTAAAGGTGGAACCCAGTTTGTGTTCTGCCTGCAAAGTTAAACTGAAGAACACAGAGATACAGAACCTCTCAGGACTTAATCAGAACCCACTGCAGGACGTGGAGGAGGATGTATCCAGTGTGTATTCTGTGTGTAAGACTAAAATAGACTCTGGACTGGACCATGAGAACCTAAACTCACTGGAGGATGTGGAAGAGGCAGAGTCGGAGGATGATGATGGCGGATTCTCTTTGCAGTGCTACACCGACGCTGACCCTGACTCAACCAATTCCAATGACCCAAGCAAGCCCATTCCAACCAATCCCAACCTCAACCCAACCAACCACACCAAGCCCATCCTAACCAATCCCACCGACCCCGACTCCACCAATCCCAAGCCCAACCCAACCAAACCCACTTCCACAGACTGGGTGGAGCCAGGCTGTAATGGTGGACCACAGCATACACTCACCACTCCATTAAAGATGTGCTCGGTGAGACTGATGGACTGTGTAACGGCGGTCTCGAGACTCGTGGACCACCACCAAGTAGAGCAGGAACCGATGGGAAACAACAGAGATGATGTCGATCATGAAGATCCCAGTTTTATTCCCTCTGGTAAACAAATATATTCTAACTTTAGCACTATTAAAATATCCCGGAGTTCTAATCTCTTCCTCTGAGGGGGTTTAAGAGTGAGAATCAGAGGACTGATTTAATGTAGAATTGATGACCCATCATAGCTTGACTATTGCTTTCTTTATCTTTTAGGTGACGAGTCCAGTAATGAAGAAGGCCACGACCGAAAGAAACGCGATCACGTTCAACAGCAAAACCAGAGTTCAGGTCCATCGGATGGCCTGCATGTTGAGAGTGTGTCCCACGGTGGGAAAACTTTCTCCTGTTCTCAGTGTAAGAAAATGTTCGGTAACCGGAAGAACCTTAGGGCGCACGAGAAGAGGCACAATGAGCAGAAGGACTTTCTCTGCGAGGTCTGCGACCTGAAGTTCATCAAGTTGTCAGAGCTGAAAAAGCATAGTTTGATGCACAAGGAAAAGGGCAAGTTCAGGTGTTCAGGCTGCAAGAAGAGCTTCCTCGATTCCTCCTTGTTAAGGAGTCACTCTTGCAATCTTCCTCTTTCAGGTGACAAGACTTGTGACAATGACAGGTCGCCTTCGAGTAAAGGTCACAAACAAAAGAAGTGTGATCTCACTGAACAGCAAAACCAGAACTTTGGGGAAAGTTCAGGTCCGTCGGACGACCTGCAGGTTGAGAATGTGTCTCTGGATGAGAAGACGAAGTCGTTCTCCTGTTCTGTGTGTAAGAAATTGTATGCTAGTCTCAAGTACCTTAAGCTGCACGAGAAGAGGCACAACGAGGTGAAAGACTTCCTCTGCGAAGTCTGCAGCAGGTCGTTCATCAGTTTAACCGAGCTAAAAAAGCACATGTTAATGCACACGGGAGAGGGCAAGTTCAAGTGTCTGGTCTGCGGAAGGAGCTTCCTCAATTTGTCCAGCTTCAAACTTCACTCAGTAAGTCACAGCGATGAACGTGCTTTCAGCTGCGACGAGTGTGGAAGGAAATATAAGGTGAAAGGGTCACTCGTGGAGCACCAGAAGTCCCACACCGGGCTTCAACTGTTTCCGTGCTCCGACTGTGGCAAGACTTTCACCCACAAAAGGTACCTGAAGAAACACATGCTCCGCCACTCCAAGGAGAAGCAGTTCCAGTGCTCCTATTGCCAGAATAAGTTCTCGCAGCTGAACAGTCTGAAGACACATATGCGAATCCACAGCGACGACAAGCCGTACAAGTGCTCTCACTGCGGCAAAGGTTTCAGACATAAGGTGCATATGCAGTGTCATGAGAGAACACATACTGGAGAGAAGCCGTACCTCTGCGCCGACTGCGGGAAGAGTTTCTCCGATCCATCGCATTTCAACGAGCACAAGCGATTGCACACCGGCGAACGGCCTTACGTCTGCACCACCTGCGGCAAGAGTTTCAGCAAGAAGATCACTCTTCGCCAGCATGAGAAAATACACACTGGAGAAAAGCCATATAAGTGCACGGAGTGCGAGAAGACCTTCGCAAGGCCCTGCGTATTCAAAAACCACCTGAGGATTCATACCGGTGAAAAGCCCTACCAGTGCCCCATCTGCAAGGAAAAGTTTACCTTTTTAAGTTCTCTGAACAGCCACAAGAAAAAACATGCTGCAGATATTCCACTCGTGACCACCTGATCAGTAACAGGTAAAGCGAGGTGGGGGAACGGGGATTGTGAAAAAATTGCCTGCATCGGATCCGAATTTCAGCGCTGCAAGAGAAAAATGTCTGTGTAGAATGACATAGTGAAAGAGTAGTAAAATTTGAGTGACAGCATGTGACCATACGACGAGAAGACTAGCATGTTTGACATGCTCGGCGACACGCTCCCTGGCACTGACCTATAGCCATGATTGACAGATTCTTTGCTCCTCCTCGGCAATGACCTACGAACTCAACGCAAGGACGTGGACGACAATTGGTCAGTGACTTGCGTGTGGTGTTGCCTGTTCCCCAAGTAAGAAACAAAATGAAGATGATTGCTTAATTGACATAGTGAACATCGTGAGAGACTAAAAAATTGCGTAGTCTGAGCTTGGAATAAGACAAGGGACAGAATATGCATCTCCCAAAAGACACCGAGGTTCTCCAGGCAGTGGTTTGTACCCACGGACACTTAATCCATGTTCAGAAAGAATAATTTTTAATTGGTCTTTGGGTTTTGTTCCAAATATCAGAGCAGCTCTACTGATGACAACCAGATCCTTACCTCCAGAAACTGTTTAACTGTAAAGATTGTTTTTATTATTTTTGCATACTGTGAAATGCTGTGTGAAACACTCACGGGTGTTAAATTATTACAAAAAGACATGATTTTTACATTTGTTTTTTAATAAAATAAAAATATTGGCATATTGAGTATTTTTCCTTGAAACACTACATGGCCAAAAGATCAGTCAAAAGTCTTAGACTCACACTGAGAACATTGTCTTACTGTACATCTGCGGGAGCAGCCTTCAGCTTTCAAAATAAAAGTCCTTCTCAATGCATTTTGTTGTACCTTTCATTAAACAGTATAAAAATATAAATGTTATGTATGCAGAAACTGAATGTTGAACATGCAGTAATTAATTGTTTTTAGTCACTGGAGAAAAGAATGCATAATGGATACGCGAACAAATGCTTTTTGTACATATTGGAAATATGTACAGCGCCCCCACCAGGCCAACCTTTTAGGATTCTGCAACAAACAACAATGAAAAACAAACAAAAAAAAAAAAAACAGAAATTATGAATTATGTTCAGCCAGTTCAAAATGTTAATCTGTCCATTTGTGAGTTCCTTTATCTCAGTATAAAGACGATAAAATATATTAAAACAATCGTTAAAAAAATAATAAAATACAATTACAGCAAATGTACAGTCCCCTCCCCATCAACACAAGTACAGGCATTTATTCGAGACATGTTTGGTGTCTAAGGTTCCCTTGGAGCTACGATGCTAATGTGGCTAACAAGCAATGGAATCCTATAGTCCACCAATTAGCATGGTGCTAACTCCATATCCAGTCATTGCACAGTCTTGTCAAACCCTCTATAAAAGGGTTCAGTGATCTCCAGCAAACCTGCTGTAGTGTTACACTGTATAGCAGCAAAAATACATACTGGATATAAAAGCCTAACTTCCTCCATTCAATACTTAAAATACATTTTTTTGTATTTTTACTGGATACATACATACAAAGAGCAACATCCAAGTAAGGGACCCTTGCTGCTTACCTCTGCAGTACTGCACTAAAAAAAGTACATACTGGAAGAAGATGCTTTCATCGAGGTTCAAGTATTTAAAAAATACATACCGGAAAAGCTTTACCTCTAATATTTAATACTTGTAAAATACTTAATGGAGAAGAGTTTACTCTGGGTGTAATAATTTGGAATTAAATACTGGACAAAAGCGTTTAGTATGTACAAAAATGTATAGAAGCCATACATACATTTAACATAAAAAAAAAACTTTTAAATACATACTGGGAAACTTTTGGGATTCAACAGGTATAACTTAATGGAGACATTACTAATAGAATACATTTTAGAGACTTACCTCTGAACACATTCTGGAATAAAATTACAAAACAATCGTACTGGATGGAAGCTTACTGCTGCCACAATGTATGCACTGTAGGATATCCTTTCCTCTGGCCTTTAAAAACAAAAGCTTGGCAAAAATTCATACTGGACAATAGCCTTACATCTGTCTTCAGTTGATATAAAGAAATTTTAAATAATAAAATACATACTTACCTATAAGGTACAAAATGTAAAAATAATACATACTGGAGAGACTGTTTCAGATGCATGCATGCAGTTAGCACCATGCTAATTAGTGTACATACGTTTCCAATGCTTGTTAGCTGCATTAGCCAAATATTGGACAAGTAACAAAAAAAGCAGAACATTTGCAGCTATGTCAAGGGTATCAGTTATAAAGTAATGTGTGATATATTGATTAATCTCCAGAAGATCAAAGTGTTTAGCACTAAAAAAACTGCAAAAAAACCCTGCAAAACTCCACTAATAAACGTTCTATTATTCTGTAAAGCTGATTTATACCTTTTAAAAAACGTATCACCTTCTACAGATACAGACATTAACGATGTCAGATATCGACACTGGACCACGATTCCCATATCAGTGCAAAATTTAATTGGACTGGATTATCTGTGTACACTGACTTGCCAAAAGTCATGGGACAGCAGTATGTAAATTAAGTTGATCATGAAGTGATATCTTGGGGAGGGATGGTTTGGGAACATCCGCCCACACTTCTATAAGTTGTGAGGTGATATCTTGTGAGTAAGGTTTGGGAAAGACTGGTAAATTATGGACAGTGCAGCGGGGGGAAATGATGGAGATGATGGAGACCGGCAGTGTCTGGCTAGAATTGATTGTGGGTACAGATGCTAAAGCAACTCTGACAGAAGGTGGACTCACATCCAACTTTAATACTGGTCCCGCTGACTTTTGGTGCATCAGCGTACAATAAAACTGAAATTAGCCAAAAGACTTTCGCTTTTATCTCAAGGATCTGGCGGAGGGCTTTCGCTGAGCTCCTCTGTGGTGTGTTTCTTCTGGTGCGTCACCAAAGATCCGGAGTAGCTGAAGGTCTCCCCGCACACTGAGCAGCGGTACGGACGTTCCCCGGTGTGCACCTCCTGGTGGGCGACCAGCAGCTCTGGCAGGATGAAGGTCTTGTCGCAGCGTGGGCACTCATGCAGCCGCTCGCCGCTGTGCCGTTTCTCGTGGCTGACGAGGTTGTCGGAGCGCGAGAAGCTTTCGCCGCACAGTGAGCAGCTGTAGGGGCGTTCACCGGAGTGTGTCCGGATGTGCTTCTGGAGGTATGGTGGTGTCTTGAAGGACTTCCCGCAGAGGGGACACAGGTAGGGCTTCTCGTCGCTGTGCGTCCGCTGGTGGTTCTTTAGTGCGCCCAGGCGAATGAAGCTCTTGCCGCAGAGGGAGCACAGGTGGGACCGGACATCGCTGTGAATTTTCTGGTGGAAGTAAAGTCCGTCTGGTCTGGAGAAGCTCTTTCCGCACACAGAGCACAGGTAGGGCTTCTCTTTGGTGTGAACCGTCTGGTGAATCTTAAAGTCCTTCTTCTCGTTGAAGCTCTTTCCGCACTCAGAGCAGGAGAATGGGCGCTCTCCGGTGTGAAGCCTCTCGTGTGCCCTCAAACGACCCATCTGCCGGAAGCTCTTGCCGCAGTGGGAACAGGTGTACGGCCTCTCTCCGGTGTGAATTCTCTGGTGCATGATGACGTGGGACTGGCTGGGGAAGCACTTCCCGCAGTACGGACATGGACACATCTCCTTCTTGCTCTCCTTCTTTTTCTGTGGCTCCGGTGCCTTCTCGCCGGTGTGCTTCCTCACATGGTACTTAAGCTGGCCAGACTGGGTGAAGCTCTTGTCGCAGTAGGAGCACTGGTACGGCTTCTCTCCGGTGTGGATGCGGTGGTGAGCGTTGAGGTTTCCGGAGTTGTAAAAACTTTTCTCGCAGTATAAGCAGTGGTAGCGTTTCTCCTTCTTGCCGACCGGGCGCGACGGAGAGTCCTTTTCCCGCTTCCTGCTTTTAGACCCTGAGAGAACAATAGCAATTTAATAAAACGTTACATCATTTGGCGGCAAGACTTAATTTTTTTTAAAGTAACTGTTTGATAGTGTGGGCACTCATTAAGACACTTTAGGAAAAGTTCCTGATTTATTACGATAGTTGTATACATAGAGTTCTTGACTTAAGAACAGTGTTGCATGGTGCAGTTGCAGAAAAATGCAGCCTATATGCAGCTTAAGTGTACAAACGTTTGTTGACATGCCTACTAATATACACATTCAGCTAATTAAGGTTGCACACATTGATGGCACAGATGTGCAAATGCACACATACAGCTTGTCTAGTCCCTGCAATCATTCAAAACGAACTGCCGCCCCCTACAGGACATAATCTAAACTGCTGTTTTCACAAGCCGCTTAAAATAGGGTGGTCCATAAAGCAATAAATATTCTTGTGAATGGACAGTAGATTAGTTTCCTTACGTGGAAGAACAATTTTGAAAACGTCATCTTCTTCCTCCGCCTCTTCATCCAATAAAAGGTCGTCGTGAGCTTCTTCGTCCTCCACAGCGCCCCTGCAGTCCACCAGCCGCACTGAGCACAGCTTTAATCGGGACCGCAAAGTCCGCCTTTCCCCGCCGTTACAGTCCGAGTCCAGACTGGATGGACCGGAATCGTCCACCTGCTGAAGAAAACCATGGAACAATGTCAGAAGAGTGGACACTCTTCAAGAAACTCGGTAATAAAGACAGAAATTCTTTGAAAAATCTTAAAAGCTACATTAGCCCTAGGTCACTATAAATCAGAGTTTCTTTTTGTACACTTCCTACACAAAAGGAAAATCAGAGTCTTTCATTCTAAGGTAAAATAGGCCTGTTAACCCTTTAAAACCAAAGGCCTTATTTTGGTGATCTATAGGTGAGCTGCGAACCATGCAGCTTGATTTAGGGCGTGTCAGTGTGTCTTTGCTATCGTAACAACAGGAAAAAAATACCTTGCACGGCTCGAAGCGGTAAAAAGGTATGTACTCATTCTCTTAATTAATCATGGGTGTGGTTAATTTTGGGCATAACGTGAAATAAACCAATCAGAGTGTCTCTTGCTCATCATTCTCTTTAAGAGAAGAACCAGGTGAGCTCTGTCTTTGGTGGATTGCTATTGTAACGGTGCAGCTACCTGGACGTGTTCAACAAACTCTTCTCAGCAGAGGAAACTGAGCTGCTGGTTGACGCTGTGAAGGAGCTCCAGCAGCTCATTTACGGGAACAGCAATGTTATTTTATTTACTATTCTGTTTATTGTTGATGTAAAAGTTGGGTTTGTGCTGCTGTGTGTTCATGTGTGTGTAATAAGTGGGGGTGTACGCTCGGCTCGGCACAGCGCCTGTGTTACCGAGATAGCGATGAACGTCTGACTGTTGGCGTCTGTCTAGGTTGTATTCAGTCAGTGGAGCTCCTGTGTTTTCTGTTACCAAGATAAACAAGATAAAACTCCAGAAATGTACCTGAACACACCTCATTTCCAGAACACCAAGCCCATCAGTGTAGATATATTCAGAAGATCTGCTGCTGTTTAAACCAGGCAGGAGGAAGGAGTGAAAATAGACTGTTGGCAGGGTGTAAGATAGCAATGAGCATTATGACGCCCCTTGCGCAATATGTAAAATAGGGCCCCAGGTGTATTAAAATTTGGAGATACTTTTTAAAATACAAAGACTACACCCAATTTAGACCCAGAGATCCTGAAGTGGGTGTGGCTTTAGAGAGAGGGGTGGGGCTCACCGTTCTCCTGTGGTTGCGAAACTGCCGCTGTTTAATCTTCTTTATCAGAGACCCCACCCTCTTCCTCAGGAAGTGGTTTTCCTCCTGAATGGTCTCAATGTCGTCCATGGACAGATCTGTCCCCACCGACTTGCTGTCCGGGGTGTTTGGGTCGCAGCGGGTCGGGGACGGTACCGAGGACGTCTCGGAGTCGCAGGACTTTACCGGAGCTGACTCCGCCTCCTCAGACTTCTCCGAAACCAGCAAAGGTTCTGTCATTCTGTCCCGAGTTCTACTGAATCAGAAAAAAACAAGCAGACAAATTATCACCATACAATAAAATAAAACAAAACGTAACTGTACCAACAGAATTAATAGATCTATACCTCTACTAATAAATAACTAAATAACAAAATTGTTACTAATAAATAACAATAGTAACGTAAACCTAAAACTGTGCTAATATAGATTAATATAATTATACTGCTATCTAAATACAACCATAACAAATTGAATATATGTACTATTATATAACTATAACTGTTCTAAAATAGAACTATAGCTTTACTAATATATAACTACAATACTACAATAAAATTATAACTGTAATAATATAAAACTGCAACAATACTACAGTAAAATTATAATTGTACAAATATAGGACTACAATATTAATGCATAAATCCAACTGTGTTAATATTAGAACTATAGCTGTATTAAAAAGATTATTGTACTATAATAGAACTATTAGTGTACTAACACAGAACCACAACAACAGTAACATAAAACTGTATATAACTTTAACTAAACTAAAATAGAACTGTATATAGATATAACTTTACAAAACTAGAACTGTAGATATAACTGTACTAAAATAGAACTGTATATATAACTATAACTCTACTTAGATATATAACGATAACTGTACAAAACTAGAACTGTAGATAACTGAAACTGTACTAAAATTGATCTGTATATAACTACAACTACTAAATAGATCTATTTTAGTACAGTTATAGTTATATACAGTTCTATTTTAGTACAGTTGTAGTTGTATACAGTTCTATTTTAGTACAATTATAGTTATATACAGTTCTGTTAAAATAGAACTGTACAAAATTATAACTGTATTAAAATAGATCTGTATATAACTATAACTGTACAAACATAGAACTGTACATAATTATAACTGTTCTAAAACAAGTGGGTATAATGTGGGCAGGTGTATTTGTACAGGTGTTTATTATTTTATATTTATTATATTATTTAATATAAATTAAATACTGATTTTATACTTATTTATACATATAACATCAGAACTGCTCTTATTATTTACTCTCTGCATCTTATTAGTGCTGGAAAATAATAAACTTTATAAAACTGTTAAATTAAAGTGTAGAGAGATTATATTTATTAAGATAAATAATATTATAACTGATATCTGATGAGTTAATATGCAGTAAATGGTTAATATTTGCACTCCTCGACCATCCTGCTGCTAATAATCCTCTAAATCAAAGATTCGGTTCCACTATAAGCTCTATAAAACCCTGAATAAAGAGTTAAACTCACCCGACCCGCCTGTTCACACCTACAACCCAACAATCCGCTTTATTTCACTATTAGTTACAGTTACCAACCAACAGCAACCTAAACACCAGCTCACCAGCACTCACACTGAGGGAAATTCACACACTGTCACAATAAAAGTCCCCCCAAACAGAAAGAGCAGGAAAAAAATAATAAAAATAACAATTCTATTACCACTACTACTACTACTACTACTACTACTACTAATAATAATAATAATAATAATAATAATAATGATAGTATGACGTCTTCATAAAATGTACAACATTTAAACATGTTATCCAAATTAAGTGTAGAGGTATTTGTGTATAGAAGTTTAGGGGCTAGGTTTGGTTAAATCTTTGCAGAGTCTAGTCTTTAAGTATTTAATTACATGTAGAAATGCAGTCTAATGATAATTGTAAACTTGTATGAAGTCCTAATAAAAATAATTTCCAATAAAAAAAAATCCCTGTACAGGTACTTAGAGGTAGTGTGTAATATTTGAATACATGTATTAATGCTGTGTATTAAATTAGATTAAGTAGTGTTTAGTCTGTTTAGAACTTTATTAATATAGAACTCAAACTGTATTAATATATAACCAGGACTGTATTAATATAAAACTAGAACTGTACTAATATAGAACTAGAACTTTATTAATACAGAACTAAAATTGTACTAATATAGAACTGCACTAATATAAAACTACAACTGTACTATTATAGAACTAAAACTGTACTAATATAAAACTACAACTGTACTATTATAGAACTAAAACTGTACTAATATAAAACTAAAACTGTACTAATATAAAACTAAAACCGTATTAATATAGAACTAAAACTGTACTAATATAAAACTAAAACTGTATTAATATAGAACTAAAACTGTACTAATATAAAACTAAAACTGTATTAATATAGAACTAAAACTGTACTGATATAAAACTAAAACTGTACTAATATAAAACTAAAACCGTATTAATATAGAACTAAAACTGTACTAATATAAAACTAAAACTGTATTAATATAGAACTAAAACTGTACTGATATAAAACTAAAACCGTATTAATAAAGAACTAAAACTGTACTGATATAAAACTAAAACCGTATTAATATAGAACTAAAACTGTACTAATATAAAACTAAAACTGTATTAATATAGAACTAAAACTGTACTGATATAAAACTAAAACCGTATTAATAAAGAACTAAAACTGTACTAATATAAAACTAAAACCGTATTAATATAGAACTAAAACTGTACTAATATAAAACTAAAACCGTATTAATATAAAACTAGAACTGTACTAATATAGAACTAGAACTTTATTAATACAGAACTAAAATTGTACTAATATAGAACTGCACTAATATAAAACTACAACTGTACTATTATAGAACTAAAACTGTACTAATATAAAACTAAAACTGTACTAATATAAAACTAAAACCGTATTAATATAGAACTAAAACTGTACTAATATAAAACTAAAACTGTATTAATATAGAACTAAAACTGTACTGATATAAAACTAAAACTGTACTAATATAAAACTAAAACTGTATTAATATAGAACTAAAACTGTACTAATATAAAACTAAAACTGTATTAATATAGAACTAAAACTGTACTGATATAAAACTAAAACCGTATTAATAAAGAACTAAAACTGTACTGATATAAAACTAAAACCGTATTAATATAGAACTAAAACTGTACTAATATAAAACTAAAACTGTATTAATATAGAACTAAAACTGTACTGATACAAAACTAAAACTGTATTAATATAGAACTAAAACGGTACTATTATAGAACTAAAACCGTATTAATATAGAACTAAAACTGTATTAATATAGAACTAAAACTGTATTAATATAGAACTAAAACTGTACTGATATAAAACTAAAACCGTATTAATATAGAACTAAAACTGTATTAATATAGAACTAAAACTGTACTAATATAAAACTAAAACTGTATTAATATAGAACTAAAACTGTATTAATATAGAACTAAAACTGTACTGATATAAAACTAAAACCGTATTAATATAGAACTAAAACGGTACTATTATAGAACTAAAACTGTATTAATATAGAACTAAAACTGTACTGATACAAAACTAAAACTGTATTAATATAGAACTAAAACTGTACTAATATAAAACTAAAACTGTATTAATATAGAACTAAAACTGTACTAATATAAAACTAAAACTGTACTAATATAAAACTAAAACTGTATTAATATAGAACTAAAACTGTACTAATATAAAACTAAAACTGTATTAATATAGAACTAAAACTGTACTGATATAAAACTAAAACTGTATTAATATAGAACTAAAACTGTACTAATATAAAACTAAAACTGTACTAATATAAAACTAAAACTGTATTAATATAGAACTAAAACTGTACTAATATAAAACTAAAACTGTACTAATATAAAACTAAAACTGTATTAATATAGAACTAAAACTGTACTAATATAAAACTAAAACTGTATTAATATAGAACTAAAACTGTATAATATAGAACTAAAACTGTACTAATATAAAACTAAAACTGTACTAATATAAAACTAAAACTGTATTAATATAGAACTAAAACTGTACTAATATAAAACTAAAACTGTACTAATATGCAACTACAACTGTACTAATATAGAACTAGAACTGTGTTAATATAGAACTAAAATTGTACTAATATAGAACTAAAACTGTATGAATAAAAAAACTAAAACTGTACTTATATAAAACTAGAACTGTACCAATATAGAACCAGAACTGTATTAATTTTGAACTACAACTGTACTAATATAGAACTACAACTGTACTAATATAGAACTACAACTGTACTAATATAGAACTACAACTGTACTAATATAGAACTACAACTGTACTAATATAAAACTAAAATTGTATTAATATAGAACTAAAATTGTACTAATATAAAACTAAGACTGTATTAATATAAAACTAAAACTGTATTAATATAGAACTAAAACTGTATTAATATAGAACTAAAACTGTATTATATAGAACTAAAACTGTACTAATATAAAACTAAAACTGTACTAATATAAAACTAAAACTGTACTAATATAGAACTAAAACTGTACTAATATAAAACTAAAACTGTATTAATATAGAACTAAAACTGTATAATATAGAACTAAAACTGTACTAATATAAAACTAAAACTGTACTAATATAAAACTAAAACTGTACTAATATGCAACTACAACTGTACTAATATAGAACTAGAACTGTGTTAATATAGAACTAAAATTGTACTAATATAGAACTAAAACTGTATTAATAAAAAAACTAAAACTGTACTTATATAAAACTAGAACTGTACCAATATAGAACCAGAACTGTATTAATTTTGAACTACAACTGTACTAATATAGAACTACAACTGTACTAATATAGAACTACAACTGTACTAATATAGAACTAAAATTGTATTAATAAAGAACTAAAACTGTACTTATATAAAACTAGAACTGTGTGTTATCTCAATCAGTAGCCAGAGTCCGAGAGAGAGCAGTGATTCTGCCTAGCATGCTTCACATGTATGGGATGAGGAATGCTCTGTTCCTCGCGCTCCTAAACTTGGGGAAAAAACTGGGTTAATTTTTTAAAAACACAATAAAAGTCTGTTTTTACAGATTTGTATCATTGTAATATTTTTAATATAACATTGAAATAACACATGGAATTACTCCAATCAATCAACCACACGTGAACCTCATTAGAGGAGGCACATGCTCCATTATTTAACCACTAAGGCACACTTAGTAATTCTGATGATATTTCCCACATTTTTCAAGCTGAGCTTCGTATCTGTATTAATTTAAAATAAGCAATAATTTTATACATCAACTTTTCTTACTTTTAAACCCATAAAAAGACCAGAATCAACCAGGGGGTTTTGAACATTTCATCATATTAATTTAATCAGTTCTTATAGTTTCATCCTGGAAGGCCTGACCAAGTTTACGGCTTTTTCCCACGAACAATTCGAAACATCGCAAAATAACATAATGCACAAATAAGCCTTGAACGCAACAATAAAAATGATAAAAAATTACACAGAGACACAAAAAAACAGTATCCCTTTTCAAACACAAGTAAAAACACAAAAAACGTTGATTATCTTTTCGTTAAAGCCAACGTTATCCTGCGTTATTTTTACATCAAAAACAAAGAAGTGAAAGCGAGTTGGTAACCGGTACTTGTAGCTAACACTACTGTTGTTAGTTACATCCCCTCCAGTGTAAAACATCAGACACCATAAAATTATCTGACTGATTAATAATTTGCTAATTTTACGATAAAACTGGGAAATCAATCTGTAAACAATTCTTAATTTCTTAAATTTCGAATTTTCCCAGAAAAGTACTTTTTGCATTGGAAAGCAGCTTTACAGACCTCACTCAGACTTAACATAGCAGGCGTGTTTTCCAGTATGTATTTACTGACGTTATTTACTGATATGGCTCATCCTCGGTATGAATTGATTATGTTAAAAGTTCCTGTGACGCTTCAGCAATCAAAGCTTACTTACAAATTAGAGCAACAGCAGATTGCTCCAACAGCAGATCCAGGATGTATTCACTGCAGCTCAATATTGGTAGGGTTAGTCCACGGTATGAATTAATGGAAGGGCTTGTTTTCAGTAAGACTTGAATGACCTTGAATGTTGGTCAACAGCAGAGCTTTTCTCCAGTATGAATTCACTGGTACAAACATGTTGTGTATGAATTAACATTGCAACAGTGAAGCTTAAACAAACCCAAACAAAACTGGCTTAAAACTTAGAGAACCAGCAGATATTTGAGACTTGAGATGTTCTCCAGTGTGTATTTACTGGTGCCCATAGTGGTGGTGCTCTGCCTCGGTAGGAATTACTGATCCAAACATTAATTTTGACAAAACAGCAAAGCTTTGTGCTAATTATTGGTGGATGGATCAGAGTCTTTTCCTAAGAAAAAACAAGGAAAAGGTTTCTATCCGGTATGAATTCTCAGTCGAAACTACAGCGTTAACGTGTGCAGTTACAAAAATCCTCAAAAACGTACAATTATCACCATGTGTTTTCTTTTCACCCTGTGAAAAACAATCGAAACCAAAACAACATTTCTTTAAATACTGCGAAAAATAATCAACCGAACTGCACAGGACCTCCACCAATGCATGCATTCATTAATTACAGAGATTTATCAAAAACGGTTGCATATTTAAACTGCTTTGCTCAACTATTCTTAGCATTTTTGTGCAAACAAATGAAACAAAATGAAATAATAATTCGTAACTCCCAAAACAGCAGTTTTAGTTTTAGTTTAGATTCAGTACCTATGAGGCTTAATTAATAATTATAATAATAATTTCAACAATAATTAACAATATAAACAATTTCATTAAACAAGTGTGAACCTGACAGGACAACGTTAAAAAAACAAATAATTCATATTAAAAAACAAACAACCGTTAAAAAAAAAATAATCTGTAATATCTGTTTATAACTGCAGATTCAGAAAGGCAAAAGCAGAAATGACAAATTTAAAATACAGGAATTCAGTAGATTATCAATTTTATAGGTAATGGAGATGAATCAAGTTGTATTATTCTTTAATAGAACTGGATTTGATTGGATGACACCATGTTTTAACCCTTAAACTGAAACTGAACTGAAACTGAACTGAACTTAAACCTACAGAATTCCCTTACTTTATTTGTGATTATAATTCTACAGAAATATATTTTGCATTTTCTCACTGAATAATGTCAACTGAGTTTGAATTTCTACATCTGTATCAATGTTAAAAATGTTTTTAAAAATTGGCCGACCGTTTACACTGGTTTTATACCGATTCAGAATGGGGACTTTTATTGTGGCATCGTTCTCTGGTCAAAGATAAGGCATAACATAAAAGTTCATGCAAGAAATTAGTCTATTTTCCCTCCAACCAAAGGCAAAAACTGTTTGAATACTTTAAAATACTTGTTTAAAAGAATCAGGCCCTACATTAGGAGTGGGCAATTTGTTTTTAATTTTAAAGTGATATACGTTATACATTTATTTCTGAGCATATTTTTAGTATATTGCCAAACGCACAACTACTTTTTTTTAACTACTATTCTTGATGAATTGGATGAAATGCATCCGATGCAAAAAAAAAGATGTATTAAACTGCATTGGGTTGTATTTGGATAAAATTTGATAAGATTTTGCTCTGCTGCCTTTTACCTTTTTATGTGTGCATTAAAAAAAATCTAATTCTGATAAATATCGTGCATCATGAGGATATAGTTTCTATATATAATCAGTCAGGATACAATGTTCTTTTACCGCCACATCGCCTGAATACGGTACCGCAGACTCTCCTTGGTTTGCATGTTGCACAGATAAGTCCGGGCAGAGTGTGAAAGCCTTCTCTACAGAATGTAACCTCTGGTGCATCTTCAGCTTGGAGGCTCTGGTGAACTGCTTGCCACACTCGCCGCACTGGTAGGGCTTCTTGCCGGTATGAACTATCTGGTGCCGGCGGAGGGAGGACAGGTGGGAGAAGTCTCGCCCGCAGATGGGGCAGTTGTAGGGTCTCTCGCCGGTGTGGACCCGCCAGTGGCTCTTCAGGTACAGCGCCTGGGAGAACTCCTTGCCGCAGACCGGGCAGCCGAACGGCTTCTCTCCGGTATGAATTGTCTGGTGGATCTTCAGCATGGACGCTCTGGCGAACTGCTTGCCGCAGTCGCCGCACTGGTACGGTTTCTCCCCGGTGTGCACCCGCTGGTGGCGCCGGTAGGCGGACGGCTGGCAGAAGCTCTTGCCGCAGACGTGGCAGGCGTACGGCTTCTCGCCGGAGTGGATCCTCATGTGAATCCGGAGGTTCAGCGCCTGCAGGAACTGCTTGCCGCACACGGAGCAGGTGAAGTCGTTCTCGCCGGCGTGAGCCTTCATGTGGGACTGCAGTCTGAACAGCGTGGTGAAACCCTCTCCGCACTGGTCGCAGTGGTGAGGCTTCTCCTCCTTGTGAACCTCCAGGTGTTTGAGGAAGTCCGAGTGCAGGGTGAAGCTCTGGTCGCACATGGAGCAGCAGTACGGCACGTCCCCGTCGCCGACGCCCTGCTGCTGCTGCTGCTGATACCGGGGACTCGCCGAGTTCCGCCTCGGCCGGTGGTCCGGCCCGTCTATCGGCGGGAAAGGCATGCCCCCCATTTCAGAGTACGGGTGTCGGAAGTCACCTAAAAAATTCGGGAGAGGAAAATGGAAAATGAAACAGAATTCCATAATTAAAACTTTTGTAGAAGCCAAACAACCAACCAGTGAAGAAAATGACTACAAGCAGAGTTCATACACGTTTAACCCCAAAATTTCTGTGATTTTTTTTTCTTTTCAACCATCAGTGAACATGAACATAAAACCAAAAATCAACTAAAACTATAATCGAAATTGATTCTAGTGAGCCTAAAATTAATCTCACACACAATCTTTAATAATAAAATATGCGTCAGATCCTGAGAGTTCTGTTGTTTAGAGGCTAAATTACTGATGTTTTTGTAGCTCAAAATAGATTTTCTCCATTAATAAACAGAAACACAACAATTTGTAGCCCAAATTTCCATGACTTTTCCACACTTTCTGGGTATTTTTATTTTACCAGAACTTATTCAGACCTGGAAATTGTTATTTTTAAGGATTTTTCACGACCATACGAACCCTGCAGAAGTGACAATGACAGTCTCGTGTTTCTTCACATAAATCATTAATTTTAATTTTCATTTTATTGTCAGAGACTTATCGCTTTCTAGATCTCAACCATATTTTTAGATAGAAAACAAAATATTGTCCAAAGTAAATCACCCTAAATCTACTCGGGCCTGAGTTTATGTATTTTAAAAATACACAACTGTACATTGACGCTTTCGTCGAATGTTTGTAGGTGAACTTAAAAAATGTGGTATTTGTCACAAATACTTTCCAGTATTTCCATTAAAAATGAACTTTTACTTTAAATTAATTTAAACTACTGTTTTCAAACCAATTAGGTGTGCAATAATTTTGTGCTGGATGTAGATCAAACATTTTAGTTTTTCAAACAATTGTTTGAGAAATGTAAACATTATGAATTGTTTCTCTAATTTACAGGCCAATGTGGAGGATGCATCAAAGCTTTTACAGGAAAGAGCATTTTGAAATAAGTGAGCAGGAAACTACTCCCTAATTTTCTCAATTTCAATTGCTTGTTAAGAGTTACCCGATAAATAAAATAGTTCTACTGTAGTAATTATAACAAAATTACCTGTAGGAACGAAATCCTCATCCTCTTCATCGTCCTCGCCGTCTTCGTTGTCCTCTTCGGTCTCATCACTTCCGTTATCTATCATTGGTATTTCCTCTTTCACGTCTCCGTTCAGGTCCGGTATGGCTTTGAAGTCGATGAGTCCGGCTGAGCAGGTCTTGAACAGGTTCTGGACGACCTCCTGGAGTCCGATATCGTGTACTGGGAGGATTTCTTCTACTGGTTCTTCTTTACAGATTATGGGAAATCCCATCAGGCCCATCGGGAGACGAGGTTCGTACTGGGTTTGGACGGTGTTGGTTTCGAGTTCGCACAGCTTACTCAGAGAGGGCTCTACCTCCATCTTAGGGAGTGGCAGGTCTTGGTCTCCACTGATGCTTTCACCTCCTTCACTGTTTTCACTGGTTTCAATTATTTCATTACTCTCAAACGCTTCACTACTTTCAACGATTTCGTTGTTTTCATTATTTATATTTTTTTCACAGCTGTTGGTGTTTTCGTCGACCTGTACAACTACCAGATCTTCACTCGTACAGCCGAACGATGGAGTGATGGCATGCTCCACTTCCTGCAGTAACCAAGAACATAATTATAACCAAAACATAATTATTCCCAAGAATAAAGAAATCTATAGAGACAGGTATTTGACAGGATTACCCAATAAAAAAATTCACCCCATTCAGTAACTGTCCATTATCCAGCTAAAAGATACTATCCTAGCCCTGAACAGCTTATAACATTAGCTGAGATAACTTTGCATCAGCATTTTTTTTTGTTTACCAAGTAGCTGATTTATTATTAGAAATGCATTGCTGAGGTAACTTTATGATTATAAACTCTTTGCTGAGGTAAATTTATGATTAGAATAGCACTCCTGAGGTAAATGTATGACTAGAATAACAATACAGAGGTAAATACATTATTAGAATCACATTGCAGAGGTAAATTTATGATTTGTATAGCGCTACTGCAGTACATTTATGATTAGAACAGCATGACCAAAATTTAACTACTTATAAAATAACGAATACAACAGATTTACTGAGGCAAATTTGTCATTTAATAGAAATACTGACGTAAATGGATGATTGGAATATCACTGCTGAGATAAATGTATGATTACAATAACAATTCTGAGGTAAATATAAAATTAGAATAGCATTTGAGGTAAATACATGATTAGATTAACATTGCTGAGGTAAAAGTATGATTATTATTGCACTAATGCTGTGTTCTTATGATTAAAACAGTACTGTTGGGGTAAATTCATGATTATTATTGCACTAATGCGGTAATTTTATTATTAAAACAGTACTGCTGAGGTAAATTCGTAATTATTATGGCACTTATGTTGTGATTTTATGATTAGAACAGTACCGTTGAGGTACATATATGATTTGAATAGCAATACTGAGGTAAATGTATGATTAGAAGAACAATGCTGAGGTACAGGTATTACTGAAAGAGCACTGCTGAGGTAAAAAAAAAAAAAATACTGTTATGGTTATTTTATTATTAGAACAGTACTGCTGAGGTACATGTATGATTAGAAGAACAATGATAAGGAAAAAAAACTATTGAGGTAAATGTATGATTATTATTGGACTAATGCTGTGATTTTGTAAAACAACACTACTGCTGAGGTAAATTCATGACTATTATTGCACTTATGCTGTGAATTTTGAATTTAGTTAGAACAGCCCTGTTGAGGTACATATATGATTTGAATAGCAATACTGAGGTAAACGTATGATTAGAAGAACAATGCGGAGGTAAAAGTATTACTAAAAGAACAATGCTGAAGTAAAAAAATACTGCTGAGGTAAATGTATGCCTAAAATTGCAATGCTAAGATACATTTTAAAAGGAAAAGTAGTGGGGAAAAAGCAAAAATAATGAAATCATATGGAAAGGAATAATTTCTATAAATAAATGATTTTGACTAAAATCAATCTGCATGGCTTTAGCCAATCAACATTAGTATAAAATCAACACACACTAAATACAAGGTCCACGTTCTACCTGGAGTAAAGTCTAATTTCACTCCAGTAGGAATTGAACCTCCTCCACCTTTATAAAACAGGAACCAGCTCATACCTCAGCTTTGATCTCCACCATCCCTCCCTGCCGTTGCTCCGACCGCAGCCTGGCCACCTCCTTCCTCAGCTCAGCCACCTCCACCTGCAGACGCTCCACCTCCAGCATGGACAGGTCGGTACCCAGACCTACCGACCTGCTCCTCCGGCAGGGGTCCACTCCGCCCCCTCCACCCCGTCCGGCGCCGGACGCCTCCGAATAACCGGACATCCCTCTGCAGGAGAGAACAGGAGTCTGATTAAACTACAATTAAAGATCAGACAGCAGATCCAGGCGAGGAGCAGTAGCTCGTATCTCCTCTCCGGGAACTGAAGGAGCCGAGACACTGCGCAGCTCAATAAAATCCACACGCCGTTGCCAGGCAGTTGCTAGGGTGTTGCTAGGTGGCTGCCGGGCGTTTGCTCTGGTATCCCAGGTGGCTGCAATGCGGTTGCTAGGCAGCTGATCTGCTTTCCAATGTGGTTGCTATGCTGCTGCAAATGGTTGCTAGGCAGTTGCTATGCTATCCCGAGTGATTGCTATGGTAACCCAGGTGGGTTTTCATCCAGGCAGCGGCGGCAGCAGCAGCAGCTGTTCTGCTTGTTTGCAAAGGTAATGTGCAACCACTAATACTACTGACATTAATAATACTAATAAAAACAACAATATAAATGATATAAATCTGTTATAACCATTAAACACTTTATTGTATCATCTCGTGTTTTATGCCAAGCTTTATTTTATTTCTTAATCTTCTCATATTATTTTGTATATTTTTGTTGTTTTACTGTCTGACTTTAACTTTAATCACTTACATAAAATAATTTTAAGAAAAACACCTTGCAATTTTTACAGCTAACTGTTTGTTCCACTGTTGCTGAGGTATCTCAGGTGGATTCAAGAACTTGGCAATGTGATACAGGAGTTAGAATTCAATATCTCTCACTATATTGTGTTTATGTAGGCAAATATTAAAATAACACATTTTAAGAAAACCCTAATAGTATATAAAAACACACATTTCTAAAATCTGTGTAAAAGGAATGAACAACACTGCTCACTCGTGGGAAGGTTTAAACACAACACTGAATATTTTTAAATCATTTTTGTGTTTTTGAAAATTAATACAGTATTCAAATACAAAATATTGCAATGCTTTGATATATTGATATTTTTTACACCCTACACAAAACCATTGTTTTGGCAATATCTCCTTCCAGAAACATTTGGGATAAACTAAATTTTTGCTCTTTTAAGAGCATCTTATTCTACCGACATGTTAACAATACAGTAGTATTAATAACGTTTTTGCTTTAAAAAAAACACTTTTAAAGAGTAATTCAATCATATAATAAATCATATTTTAAAATATTAAGACATTGAAATTCTGGAATATAAAAATAGTTAGATATCCTATATAATCTCACCATTACAAAAACACACATCACAATGTGTTTGTGCTCTGGTTGAAGCTCATATACCTCCTTACTCTCTTTATTGTGAACAACTGTATTTAATAAAGTTATTAAATATTAGTAATAATAAATATGAATACAATGTTATTGCAGATCTACTGTAGAGTGCAGGGTTTGGGTTTAAATCTGTGGTTTCTTTTTTTGTATATATATATGAGCTGTATTTAGGGAGCAGTGTGTAATTAGGGTTTTTACAACTATGCGGTTGCCAGGCAGCGGCTCTGCTTTCCTGAGTGCTTGCTGCGCTGTTGCTAAGGTCTCCTAGGTGGTTGCTAGGCAGTTGCTGGGCGGCTGCTATGCAGCTCTTAATGTTTGCTATGCCATTAGGGGTGGTTGCTAGGCAGCCGCTCTGCGGTTCTGCGGCTCCAAGTGGTTGCTATGGTAGCCGAGGTGTTTTTTTTTTCTTGAGCTGGGCGGTGGCTGTGGTGTTCGTTTACGCAACGTGATTTAACCCTTCATATACCTGATTTTACTGTTTAATGATGTTACTTTTTAACAATTGTACAGCATGTAAAGAAAACAAACAAACCAATAAAAAATGACTTGTGTATCTTTTTAGTTTTTAAGACATTTCACTTCAATCAGATTTCATTTCATTCTATATAATTCTGAATATAAAAAAACGGATCAGAGTCTGATTTTTTTTTTTTTTTTTAGTTTGACCGCACCGGCTCAAAACAGACACGCCGGTTGCCAATAGCAACCAAACACACACAAAAACAGTATCCTTAGCATGGCTAGCATTAGCTTTTGTATGCTTAGCTATTAAATGTTGGGGTTTGACATTGCAGAACCCGGATTAATCATTTAACAGAAGTGTAGCATCTTATTGAACAGTTTCAGCCCCCAAATAAAACGAATTAAAAACAGAACAAAAGAGAAAACCACAAAATAAGCCCCGCCTACATGACCGCCCCAATGCCTGTCAATCAAACAGGCTAGTTGCAGTCTTAGCTTCAGCTTCACCCAGTCTGTACAGGTATTTTACTTAATCTGGATTTAAAACAGAGATATGAATGTAATAATCCGGATCAGACTCTTACCCCACAGCCCGTCAGTCCGCCCGGAGTACGGCCGCTGTATCCCGGGGTCCCTCTGGACCGGATCCGCCACAAACACGCTAACAATCCCCCACTAACCAGAACCGGTCCCGATCCTAAACCACCGGGAATCCGAGTTCAGATCCGGATTATTCCATCCAGAGCTCTCCGGCGGCAGAACCGAGCCCGAACCGCGAGCAGTTCCACAGACAGTCCGCACTGATCCGCTCTGGGTGGAGACACAAACGCTACCGACTTCTATACGGAAGTGGCGGGAGAAGCACTTCAAAATAAAAGTCTCGAAAGGAAACATGAATACAACTCTGTAAAAAAATAAGAGAGCAAAAAAAAAAAAAAAGAGTTTCTGAATCAGTTTCTCTGATTTTGCTATTTATAGGTTTATGTTTGAGTAAAATGAACATTGTTTTATTCTGTAAACTACAAACAACATTTCTCCCAAATTCCAAAAATATATATATATTAACATTTAGAGCATTTATTTGCAGAGCTGTATGTGCTTTTATTAGCAAATATAACAATTATTATCAGTGTATAAACAATTATTATCTTAACCAGTTCCTCACGTTTGAACATGCAGGCATAAATATTTTATAATTATTTTTATTGTTGTATATAGCACCTTTCATTCATCCACTGTTAAATAGGTATAATTAGATAAGTTGATTTAACGTAAAATGCATTGAAACAGTTAATTTCCGGCGTTAGAATTGCTTAATTTGTGCACATAATTTTTTTTGCCTACTTAACAATAATTATTTGTATTACATTTAACGTACATTAAATATGTACTGCATATCTTCCTATTGTTCTATTCTTATAGCTTGTATGGTGTACAAAGTTCTTGAATTGTACAAATATTGTAATTTGTGGGGAAATAATTTAACACTAAATCAGTGTTTTCCCTTTTTTTTGCATAGTTACATTTTAAATTGAATAAATAGACTTTCAACATTACACTGCTTTCTATAGCCTTGTGTATACTACAGGATTTTTAAATGGTATCAGATTATAAAGAGACTATATACCTTTACTGATTTCTACGACAAATAAAAAAACGTTTAGCGCACACTAAAACACTAAAGATAAAGATACTACACTCCTTCAACCTGCTGTTTAACCAAAACGAACATGACCCAAAACACACTTTTTGCACCACATTAACATTTCCCAAAAATGAAAGAAACAAGAAAATAGGCCCAGCTTGTGTAAATAAATCGGCGTCAACATAGTATGTACAGACTGCAGGGGGCACTGGAGATGGAGAACAGCGGTATGTAGAGGTTACGCCACATTTGACGCATTTAAGCATGAAAAGTAACCCAGACGAAAATATCTGCAAACATGCATGTAATGATTTTATTACAATACAAATACAGAGATTCCTAATCGTCCTCACCAATCAACCTACAAAAATGCACTGTTGTTTTTACTATTCCACTCAACAACAAACACACAAAAACGGTGAACACTAATTTGCATACATCAGGCATAATTTACCCTAATTTACATATATTGATTAGATAATGTGTCTTGAAACAAGGCATAAAACAGTTTTTAAGAACTACTTAAAAAAGGGAAAACTTTAGTGGGTAGTGTACATCCTGAAGAGAGACCGTTGACTGCTAGACAATGCCTGTACCATGCACTCCAGAACAATGGTAAGGCATCATTGGACTGGGAGAACCAGGATGGTCGTTTTGATGAATTTCCCAGCATTCATCAGCCTGACAATGTCTCAATCGTTCCCAGTGATGTCATGAACAAGAACCCTGACAAACATATTGATTCAGTATATTTGTAAATCAAGGGTATTAAATAGGTATTTCTATCCTGCTACTGTTGGGGTAACCATCTCTACTGTCCATGGGAAGCTTACTAATTGATTTTGGAGCATTGCTGTAAGGATTTTATTGCAAACATGAAAGTTCAGGATGTTGAAGACAGGATATTGGTTGGTCACCATGCCAACTCATCCCAAACTTCTCCCATTAAAAGTAGCAGCGTTCAGTCATTTTAGAGAACATAGTTGCACTGCTCCACAGTTCAATACTTGGGGCTTTTCTGCAGTATGAATCCTCTGGTGGACCTTCAGTTTTGACGATCTCGCGAATGTCTTCCCACACTCTGGAATCATGCACTGGAAAGGTCTTTCTCCAGTATGTATTCTCTGGTGGACCTTTAGCTCTGATGCTATGTTGAACTTCTTTCCACACACAGTGCAGTGGTGCGGCCTCTGTCCGTATGTATTCGCTGGTGCCTGTTAAGTGTAGAGGGATCAGAGAAGCTTTTTCCGCAAGTGAGACAAACGAGAGGCTTCTCTCCAGTATGTATTCTCTGGTGAATCTTCACCTTTGAGGAGTGGGTGAAGTGCTTCCCACACACGTCGCAAGAGTATGGCTTTTCTCCAGTATGTACTCTCAGGTGGATCTTCAGGTGTGACTGTTGAGTGAATTGTTTTCCACACTGAGGACATCCGTAGGGCTTTTCTCCAGTATGTATTCTCTGGTGGATCTTCAATGCTGATGAAGTCATGAACTGTCGTCCACACAGAGTGCAGTGGTGTGGGCTCTGCCCGGTATATATTGCTTGGTGCCTATCAAGGGTGAAGAGATCAGATAAGCTTCTTTCGCATATGAGACAGTCAAGAGTCTTCTCTCCAGTATGAATTCATTGGCATTCCTTCAGGTTTGACCACGTTAAGAACTTCTTTCCACAGAGAGGATTCTTGTCGCTGTGAAGCTTTGAGGGTTTGAGGTGGTCTGATTTTGTTGGGAAGCCATCGCTGAGACTCTGATGAGGTGTAGGACTGGCTGAGTTTCGTCTGCTGTTGTCGTCATCTGGTTCTCCTTTAGACACACATCTGATATTATTGGACATTAGTTGAGGCTCATCTGGAATTTCAGAAGAAGAGAACAGAGTTACGTCCAAATCTGTGGTCTACGCTCAAAAGTTAAAACACCTGAAACTAGAAGAGTACATTTCCAAAAGGAACCGGAAACGGTTGTGCAGCTGAAGTGGTTCCCTTTTTTCTGTTGAAATGTTCCTGTTGTAGTATTCCACATGGTTTCTATTCTGTTGGTTGCTATGGTATTCAAGGTGGATGCTCTGATGTTTCTAATTGGTGGTTTTGGGGGGTTACTGTATAGTAGTATAAGGTGGGCACATTGAACACCCAGCAGTACCATAGCAGGACGTTAGTAGCTGGATGCCATGGTGGAAAAAAGTGCAAATTCGATGCCCAACTGTAGTGGATTTTTTTTACTTGCTACATAGCTGCTTTGGCACTGCTAGCTGGTTGCTATGGTGGCTGCGAAGTTTTTTTGGTTCTGATGGTTACTATGCTGAAGCAAGCATCAGTGGTCGTTAGGTGTTTACCATTGTGTTGTTACATGCTTGGTAGATGATCCTTATTGTACTAACTGGGTAAGAAGAAAACCAAAGAAGACTATTATTATAAATACAATCATTTTTAACAAAATATTTTCATGCCACTTATATTTTTATAAATGCAGAGAAAGGTAATGGCTGGATTGTTGTGTATTTTAGCATTCCAGACACTGTACTGATTGCATTTTAAATGTGGGTGAAATAACAGGCAACATGAATCAACAGTAAAATTATTAACTTTATTGGAAATACTCTGCACTTTGTAATCTCTGCATTTTACAACAACTCTCGGATTCCTAGCAAAGTTACTTGGAGAACTGAGGTGTTTCCAGATGTCTCCAGCAGGTTCATGCACTTCTCCATGTGTACCATCAGAGTTGACCTGTATTTAAAGTGCCTTTGTCTACAGAATGCACAAGAAGGTGCAAATTCAGCCAGGACGAGTGTGAGAAGCCTTTACCACAAGTGAGGCAAACGTAAGTCTTTATTTTAGTATGAGTTTTTTGGTGGAGAAGTAGGTGTGACTTTTGTTCGAAGTATCTTCCACACTCAGTACAGCAGAAAGACTTTTCTCCGGTATGAATTCTCTGGTGTTCCTTTAGTGTTGACTCTTTTCTAAACTCCAGTCCACAATCGAAACAATGGTAGTTTTTTCCTAAAGAATGCTTTTTCCGGTGCCTGTAATAGGAGGATCCGTGAGCGAAACCTTTCCCGCAGACGGTGCATATGTAAGGCTTTTCTCCGGTATGACTTGTCATGTGAATCCTCAGTGCCGACAACGTTCTGAACTTCTTTCCACACTCAGTGCAGCCATGGGGCATGCAGTCGCGGTGGAGCTTCAAGTGTTGTAGAAACTTTAATTTTAAAGCAAAGCTCTTGCCACAGGTCGAGCAGCAGTGCTGCCTCGATTCAACAGCAGAAATCTTTAGAGATGTTTGGCTTGACGAGTTACTTTTGCCGGCGTAGGGTGTTTTCTGAGGCCGAGAAGATGTGCTTGTGATGTCGAGGGACATCGGTCTGGGCTTATCTGGAACTTCAGGAGAGAAAAAGGAGAAAAGAACACAGTTACACACAATTCTCTGGGTCAGTTCTGCTTTTACACTGCAGTTTAATGAGCCCCCTAAAGAACTAAGATGATACGTCCTGTCGTCATAACTTACAGGGGCAGAGTTACCTTCCCAAGTGTTGTGCCAAATTCTGTTGTTGTTTAGTGAGGTTGCTTTAGTATACCAGATTTTTATGGTTGTAAAGTGGTTACTGTGGTACCCCAATGTGCCTGGACTGGTGTTCTAGGCAGTGTTTGAGATATCTATTTACTTTAGTGGAAACACTCTAGACTTCTACATTTTACAACCAACATTTTGGGGAAAAAAAAGTCATCCGTACCATTTCCAGATGTCTGCAACAGGAACAGGTTCCTGCAATGCACCATGTGTAAGTTCAGAATTGACCTGTATTTAAAGTACTTTCCGCACTTGGAACAGGTATAGGGCTTTTCTACAGAGTGCGTATACTGGTGACTATACAGCTCGGACGAGTGTGAGAAACCTTTCCCACAGGTGAAGCAAACGTAAGACTTTACTCCAGTATGAGTTCTTTGATGGCCTCTCAGGTGTGACTGGTGTTTGAAGTATTTTCCACACTCAGTACAGCGGAAAGGCTTTTCTCCGGTATGAATTCTCTGGTGATCCTTTAGTGTTAACACTTTTCTGTACGGCTTTCCACACTGAGGGTAGGAATTTTCTACAGAATGAGATTTCCGGTGCCTACTACAGGAGGATGCGTGCGAGAAACCTTTCCCACAGGTGAGACATGCATAAGGCTTTTCTCTGGTATGACTTTTCCGATGAACCTTCAGTGCTGACGCAGTTTTGAAATTCTTTCCACACTCATTGCAGAAATGGTGCATATTGTCATGGAGGAGCCAAGAGGACGACATCTGTTGATGCTCATCTGGAACTTCAGGAGATGGGAAATGGGGAAAAAGAAAAAGAAACAGTTACACGCAATTCTCTGGGTTACCGTCAATCGTCTGTGACAAAATTGACTAAAAGTCTGTACCAAGAGTCTAAACCAAGGTTGATGTATTTGTAAAATTGTATACTGTACTTTTAGTTTGATTAGTTTGGGACTCTGCACTTTAAAGACTCTGCAGTTTAAAGAGCACCCTAAAGAAATTTGCTATGTCTTGTCGTCATCACCTGTGGGGGAAGAGTTGCTTTCCCAGGCTTAGTGCTGATGTACCAGAGTGTAAGCCTCTCGGATTCCTTATATTAGTGTTAAATAAAATAAAAAATTAAATAAGGGTCAATCTACAGTTACAGTAGATACAGAATCACCAGCATCGTAATCTGTTGTACCCATTCTGCTCTGTAATTAATCTACAGTAACAGTAGATACAGAATCACCAGCACTGTAATTTGTAGATTATTTGCAGAGCAGTATGGGTACAACAGATTACAGTGCTGGTGATTCTGTATCTACTGTAACTGTAGATTAATTACAGAGCAGTATGGGTACAACAGATTACAGTGCTGGTGATTCTGTATCCACTGTAACTGTAGATTAATTACAGAGCAGTACGGGTACAACAGATAACAGTGCTGGTGATTCTGTATCTACTGTAACTGTTGTACACATACTGCTCTGTAATTAATCTACAGTATTTCCCAGGTGGTTGGTATGACGTTGCTAAGTGGTTGCCACACTGCTGCTAATGTGTTGCTATAGTATAGTTTTGGGGTTCTTTGCCAGATGGTTCCTATGATAATCTGTGGCCAGAGACGCATTTGACCAGATAATTATTGAACCAGAACGCCTCAACGAGTCCCATCAAAAAGCCCCGGCCACATTTACTACATCACCACCCCTGCTGGAATATACATAATTAACCGTGATACCACACCTGTATGCACAGGTTAGCTGGGCATGCGACAAGAACAGGCTCATGGAAAAAGGTAATATTCATGCAAACTAAACTAGCTGCCTCATCTAGAGTTATGCTGAAAAACCTGGAAAATTCCTACCGTAATTGGTGCCGTCTCCAATGGGAAATGATGCGAGAAATCCCATCACAATTTGAAATGCAAGGTGTGAATGGAGATGATTTTTGGCCATAATTTGTGATCAGATCACCCAACACACATAGTGATGCCAGGTGTGAAAAGGACCATTATCTTCCTGCAGATTTCCAAACACTTAAAACCTCCACCACCATGTTTAACAGATGAGGTTGTATGGCAAAAGAGTGACCTGAACCTCAGTGAACACGACTCTGCATAATTTAGTATCTAATCTCAACTACTAACGAATATACCTGAAAGAGTAATATTCTTCTCATCTTCTTCTTCGGTGACAGCGCTGCCGTTCTGTTGCTCTTCTACTTTGATATGTCCGTCCATCTCCAGCATGTTCCTGCAGTCCACCAGCTTTACTGAACAAGTCAATAACTGAGTCTGAAACATCTGCTGAACGTCATCCTCCACCACCAAGAGATTCCCTTCTGCTGGAGGAGGTTCTTCTTTGTAAAGAGTTGATAAATTCTCTGGCACCGACAGACTGGGATCTTCATGGTCTTCATAGTCTTCATCGTCTGGTTCAGTTTTACAGACCACAAGCATTACCGGTTCCTCCTCCATCTTGACTAAAGTTTGTGAGCTTGCAGTCACGTTTTCGTCGATCTGTAACGGTACAGTGTCTGGATCCCATTTAAAGCTAAAGGACGACGTGCCGCAGTTCTCCAACACCTACATACACAAAAACCAAAATCAGAGTAATTAAAAAGCACTTTTTGGAAAAGTCCTTTAGAGCAGTCCTGATGTTACAAAAATACAGGGAACATGAAACTATGGAACGGCGATGCTCTGAAGATGAAAAATTTCATCTTTTATCATTGACTGTTTATCTACAGGAGGGGTGTCAGGAGGGGTGTCAAACAAATTTTCAACGAGGGCCACATCGGCATAATAGCTGTCCTCAAAGGGCCAGAATTAACTTATAAATGTAACCAAATGTAATATAAAATGAATGTAAAAATGTTTGCTTGTTGCTCGGTTACAACATAAATCCTTTTAGTTTGTCATGTTACGAAATCCAACAACTCAAACTATTTAAGTGAATAAAAAATAATATCAAACACAAGTTATAATATCAACTTTGATCAAAACGTTTGACATGTTGAAACAAGGCTTAATTAATATAAAATCAAAAATTGTGAGCTGCTAAGAACATGTGTGACAGATGTAGCATTCCACAAAAACATTGACTGAAACAGCCTTGCATCAAATTAATGAGATGCTTTGATTACAATAAACATTTGTCTGCAAAATTATTGCAGTAATTTTGATAACACTGCCGCATAATTGTAACTGTAACTTCATGGGCAACACAATCGACATTGTGGGAAATGTAGTTTTTAGACACTAAGACTTTTTTTTTTTTTAGCTCTCGTAGGCCACATAAAAGGACATGGGACCTTGAGTTCGACACGTGATCTACACCTTGAGATGAAGGTCTTAAGATATTACAACGTCATACGTTGAGGATTTTTCCAATCAACAGTAGTTCTCCATACCTCTGTATTGGATGCTCCTCCCCTCCATCGGTTTAGCTCCACCTCCAGTCTGGCCACCTCCTCCCTCAGCTCTGTGATTTCACTCTCTAGATGTTCAACCTCTGCCATGGACAGATCAGTCCCCACACCCACAGACTTATTTGTCCTCTTTGAGTCGTCGCCACCCAATCCATCCTCTCCTGTACTGCAGGACCTTACAGTGGAGAACATCTCTCTGCTAGAGATACCAGGAGAAACAATAATAACTCAACGCCAAAGCCGTCTAACACCACCACCACCTCCCTTGGTAGACTGAGGTTCAATTTCCAATTTGAGCAAGTTCACCACTCTACTACAATCAGAGTTTCTTGGTTTATCTTGTAAATCTCTTACGTTACACTCGTCAAAAATATAGTAAATATTAAAATAAACATTATTTTAACAAAAGTATTAGGCCTGAAGATAAAACTAAACTAGCTCTTTTTTTAAAGTGTATTATTTGTGTCAGCAGTTCTGTTCCAAACAAGGAACCATTCAAACTCTTAAATGAATGTTTCACACTCCATACAACTAGTTGTGTACAACAAAATGTTAAAAACATTTTATGACATTTTTGTTTAATGTATTTTACATTGTGATTTTAACCTTTACATATTTACAACCTTTAGACAAATATGAGCTGCTCACTAGTGCTGGGCGATATGGGAAAAATCATATATCACAATATGGTTTTTTTTTTTTATATCATGATAACAATATATATCACAATATGCCACATTTGAGTATGTTTTCAGTTATTCTTCAAAAAATAGGACAAAATAATATCATTGCTTACTTACTTATTTATTTATATTTTATTTATAAATAAATTAACAAACACGAAAATTATGGTATTTAATCTGTAATTTCAGTTTGTTTTAGTTTTTTTCTTTTAATTACTGTTTTTATTAGTTGAGGAGAACATTCACTTTCAGTTTTCGTTATTTCGCTTGTTTTCTTAAACAATAATACTTGGTTACTTAGCTAACAAAGAAATAACAAAAAAAAAACAAAGAAATGAACAAAAACAACAATTTAAAAGGCCCTAATTTGCATGAATAATTGATGTAATTACTGTAGAAACGATAGGGAAGATAGAAGGTAAGTAGCACGATACTGGGGGTTCTGTATTCTGTATTTTCTATGTTTAATGTTTTGCCTGATTCTTTGTCCTGTAATCATGTTTCTGTAAAGCTGCTTTGTGCCAACACCTGTTGTAAAAAGCGCTATACAAATAAATTTGATTTGATTTGATTTGATAAACACGTTTCTATCGTCCCCACGATACATATCGCCTTTAAGCTTACAGCAGCTTTTATTAAGATAAAATACCATCCATATATTTCATGGTTTATTAATGAAAATTCTGGCTCAAATATTAAAATCACAACAAAATACAACAACTAAGTGTCCTTTACAGCTTTCAGACAGAAACTAACTGCTACAAACTGAATTTACTAACGCTAGCTAGGTTATCTTAGCTCAAACCCAGTTTTATACTAAACAGCTTTATGTTATTATTTGCTTCTACAGATCTGTTCCAAACATTTAACAATTCAGATGATTAAATTAATGTTGGCTAATTGAGCTAACACTAGCTAGATTAGCTTAGCCAGTTTTGGAATAAACAGCTTTATGTTTACTATTTGCTGCTACAGATCTGTTCCAAACATTCAGATTATTAAAATAATATTTTATGTAACTAAATAACTTGTTCTGATTTGATTTCTACAACAATACGTTAATAATTAGTATAGTTGGGAAACGATTGTGTCTTTTATAATACATCATGATTTTAACCTTTAAATATTTACAGTCTTCAGAAGAATAAGAAACAACATGATTGGGTTGCTCACTGAATTTATCTGAATGAATTAAAAAAAAAAAAATGTTTTCTTTTTTTTAGTTTCTGTCAGAAATTTGTAGCTAAAGAACTCTTTGATGTTGCAGTGGTTTTCATATTGTATTTTGTAAAAATACTTCTATTTACGGGAAATCGGTGTAAAATATGAAAATCACCAGACAATTCAACAATAAAGCTTTCTTTATGTACAATTTTCTCACAGAAATTAGAAAACTTGGTTAATTTAGCTAACGCTAGCTAAATAAGCTTAGCTCTAACCCAGTTCTGGGCTAAACTTCTTTGTGTTCTAAATGGAAATTCTCAAAAAAGCAGTTTAAAACCAAGTTTAATCCCCCAAAAACCGACCCAATTCTCTTCAGTGAGCAAAACCGAACTGATATCACCTAAACTTTAAAAAATTTACCTCAGAATCTCAAAAACTCACCAAATCAAGCGGCTAACACACGCTAGCCTCCAGCAGCTACCCTGCGCTTTCAAAATAAAAGCCCCCATATATAACAATATATTAAAGTTTATTGGCGCCACCTACTGAACTACTGGATTCTACACAAATTAGTACATTTATAAATTCATAACAAAACCATCATAAAATAATCAATAACAGTAACGAAAAAGGAAAAACAAACATATGAGAGTTGTTATGACTATATAAAAATAGCTTAATTTTATAATGTTTAATTAGAGGATATTTTATCATACAGTTGAGCTGCAGAACCAACTACAGTCTTTATAATCCCAGTGTTATTGTTAGCTACTTAAGCTACATTTTTACTCTAATATTTTTTTTTATTTGGGCTTGTTATTTTTAATATCCTAATTATTTATCTTTTCATTTGACTGCTTTAAACTTTAGCCTGTCCACTTTTCTTTTTATTCTGAGTTATTTTATTTCTTCTTATTTAAATGTATTTTTTCAAACTCTTTATAAAGCAGGGTGGCATATTATTTAATAATGATAAGACAACAATAAATATACAGCCACTTCAACTGTTTTTCAAAGTAAAAGCCAACACAAATTTAGCATTAATTAACATAAATAATACCGGAATAATATTAATTAAAAATTATATTCAGTCATGAACCAAAGTGCTACATTTATTACAAAACAAGTCTTATAAAGCCATGATTGCTTTTCAAAACAAAGCCAAACAATTGCTTTTCAAAATAAAAGACAACAAAAGTGTACTGTTTGAAATATTTATAGTACCTGTTAATAACAAGTGTATTATGTTGTAGAGTGCAACATAATTGATTAATGCAGCCACAATAATTACAAAATAGGATAATAAGATAATATTTATTTGTCAATAATTATTTCATAGAACATGAAAATAACATGAAAATTCAGTCAAAGTATGCTCTATGCTTCACATTATTTTACATTTCACAAAGTTCAGTAAATACATTTCTTTATGTAATTAGTGTTTTTACTCTTAAGACCGAGAAGGACAAGGAAGTGCTACAATCTGGTGGAGAAGTTACTGGGAAACCCTTGCTGTGTGTAGGTGAACATTATCCTGCTGAAAAATGCTGCCATCAGTTGGAAGTTCGTCATATGAGATGCACCCAAGATCATCAACCACACCAGCAGTTTACAGTGTGAACTTACAGTGTGAACAGTCCACATCAAAGTCAGGATTGTAGCGTCACCATGACACTACATACTCAAACCCGAGCAACATCAAATCCCAAACAAAACCTGAATTTGTTGCTCATCTGGATCAATCCACGTTTTTTGTTCAAGAAACCACTGTAGAATGTTCTAGATAACAATTTATCAAAACTACCGTTCTGCAGTCAGCAGTCTTTTACCAAGAGGTGCACTACCTAAAAGTAGCCTCCAAGAGTCATTGTATTGCCCAGCAGGGGGAGCACTTTTACGCCCTCTTTTTTGTAAGAGCCAGTATCTACTCAGACCACACCGGATCCTGTAATTATTTATGTATCTGCCTGATAATCTGATACAGTACGGCATGATGTCATCCGACCTTTCTCTCTGGTTACATCACATGGATTTTTTTTAATCAAAAAGTGCATATATAATGATTAATAATTATTATTTTGGTTAAAAGAGAAACCCTGTAAATCAGAATTTTCCTCAAAATGTACAGGCCGCCTGTAAGTCCCGTACTTAACTCCGGAATGTACTTGCTGGTGCCGGCGATGGTAAAGCACCTGTGAGAAGCTCTTCCCGCAGGTGAGACATACGTAGGGCTTCTCTCCAGTATGAATTCTCTGGTGAACTGTGAGAGCCTGAGCCCATCTGAAGTGTTTCCCGCACTCGGAGCAGCAGTACGGTTTCTCTCCGGTATGAACTCTCTGGTGGATCTTCAGGTATGACTCTCGGGCGAACTGCTTGCCGCACTCGGTGCACATGTAGGGCTTCTCTCCGGTATGAATTCTCTGGTGAGCTTTCAGGTTGAAGAGTTTTTTAAAGCACTTCCCACAGTGCTCGCAGTAATGGGGCTTCTCTCCTGCATGCAGCTTCAGGTGTCTGATAAAGTCTGGTTTCTGACTGAAGCTTGTACTGCAGGTCAGGCAGCTGTACAGCCTTTTCCCGTCGGTCAGAGTCTGATTAGATATCGGGCTCAATGAGTTGTGTCTGTCATCTGTGTCCCAGTCTTCTCCAGGATCAAAGGACGTGCTCGTGATATCGGAGGACATCTGCAATCGGAGGTCCTCTGGAATTTCAAGAGAACAAAATAAAGTTAGACCGACTTCTGTGGTTTAACAAGAAGAAGAACATTTTTTAAATTCTATTTGGTCTCGACCAGCTTACTGCTTACACTGTGAATAGAGGGGGGTCATTGTGCTAGTGGGCTGAGTGGGAAAGCCTTGTCCCCCCTCGATAAATACATCTGTGCAAGTACAGTAGCCAGAACATGCCAATAAATCAAATTTTATGTGCATTATTGATCCAAATGCAACTAAGTGTGGTTCGACAATGTGTGGGTCGACTTGGTGCAGTTTGACCCGATGCAGTTCCACAATGTGAGGTTCTATGATGTGCGTTTAGACTATTTGCGGTCTGACTGTGCAGTCCGACTATGTGCAGTTCCACTCGATACAGTTCTACTATGTGCAGTTTGACTATTTGCAGTTCGACTGTGCAACCCTTAACTGGCTTCTGTGTCTCAATATTCCAGAGTTTATTTATTTATCTTACTTTTCTATGAAATGTATGATCTTGTTTTAAAATCCCTGTTCTGAATAATAATCCCTTCTTCTCTGTAATTCTTGGACACGTTGTAAATGAGGTTTACCCTCAATGTATTCAGAGATTAAATGAAGATTGATTGATTGATTGACTGATTGACTGAAGGCTAATAAACATACCAGAAGGACCAAAACCATCGCTGTCTTCCTCATCGTCTTCATTGTCGTCACACAGTTCTTCTTCTTGCTCTTCTTCGTGTTCCTCTTTTTCCTGTTTGATCCCTCCATTCAGTCTTGGGACGTCCAGCAGCTGTACTCTACAGATGTTTGGTGAACTCTGGTTGCTCTGCTGGAGCTCGTCATGCTGTACTGCATGAAGTTCTTCTGTCTGACCCGGTTCCTCTTTATAATAACAGAACTCCTCCGGTTCTGGTGGACTGTGGGAGTGTTCACACTGAGTTTGGACCTGATTGGGTTCAGTTTTACAGATCACAGACAGACGTGGCTCATCCTCCAGTTGGGGAAGGGTGTGCTGGTGTGCAGCACCATGCTGATGAATTGGTACAAGTACCGGCTTCGGTTCAGTCTTACAGCGAGGACATGGTAAGCTGGCATTCTCCATGTACTGCAATGACCAAAATATAATACAAATAATAATTAATAATTTATTCAGTCAAAGATTTTTTTGTTTAGTACATCAAATGTCTAAATATTGTTGGACAACTTTTACTAAGAATGCAGGAATTCAGCTACATACCGCTTGTCTAATGCTGGTACAGAAGTACAATCAAAATCCTCACAGCAATGTGAGACTAAAATCTAGTAGAAAATCTTCTATGCACATTAGAGACAGCTTTTAATAACAAAAGCAGGATAAACCCTTTTAACAACCTTGATTTCTGAAGAAACAATGAATGAGGAGCAGATGTCCCAATACCCAAACTTAAGGTGAAGTACTCATGAACTATAGCAACAACCAGCGATACCATAGCAACTGACAATCAACCACTTAGCAACACTTTAAGAACCACATAGCCACATGATGAAAACCACCCTGTGAGATCATAGCAGCCACCTTGCAATATATTTAGACTCATATACCAAGCATTTAGCAACATCATAGCAAACATTAAAACAACGCAACAGCAACCACCTAGCAACACCATAGTAACCATATAGCAAGCACTTAGCAACAACATTGCGTAGGTGTCTGGAATGATGGAGCTTCGTCCAATACTTTTGGATGGGATGAGCTGGGTATTCAGTACAGCTCTTTACAGTAGTTCTCCATACCTCTCTGGTGGATGCTCCTCCCCTCCACCTGTTTAGCTCCGCCTCCAGTCTCATCACCTCCTCCCTCAGCTCAGTGATTTCAGTCAGCAGATGTTCAACATCTGCCATGGACAGATCGGTACCCAGACCCACCGACCTCCTCGTCCTCTTCCTCCAGGGGTCCATTATACCCTTTGCACTGGAGAACATTCCCGCAGTGAACATCCCTCTGAACGAGACAACACAAAGCGATATTAATAAGTTAATACAATTTTTACATTACATTACATTACATTACATTACATTACATTTGGCAGACGCTTTTGTCCACAGCGACTTACAATAGTCAAGTACAATGTAAAATAAGTTTAAAGGTAAAACATCTTTGGATAGGGATAAAAGGAGGACAAAGGGGAATAATAGGATAGAGGAGTGAAGGAGGGGAAGAAGGAAATGAGGTTAGAAGTAGTTAGTGTGTTAGAGGTGTTAAGAGAGTAAGTGCTCTTTGAAGAGCTCTGTCTTCAGGAGTTTATTAAAGATAGCGAGAGATTCTCCTGATCTGGTAGTGGAGGGTAGTTAGTTAGAGGTGTTAGGAGAGTAAGTGCTCTTTGAAGAGCTCAGTCTTCAGGAGTCTCTTAAAGATAGTGAGAGATTCTCCTGATCTGGTAGTGGAAGGTAGTTAGTTAGAGGTGTTAAGAGAGTAAGTGCTCTTTGAAGAGCTCAGTCTTCAGGAGTCTCTTAAAGATAGTGAGAGATTCTCCTGATCTGGTAGTGGAAGGTAGTTTGTTCCACCATTGGGGAACTCTGTATGAGAACAGTCTGGATTGCTTTGTGTGAATGTTTGGCAAAGCAAGGCGACGTTCATTGGAGGAGCGCAGCGGCCGGGAGGTAGCGTAAGCCTTCAGGAGCGAGTGCAGGTAGGAAAGAGCCTGTTCTGACATCACCTTGTAGGCGATTGTAAGAGCTTTGAATTTGATGCGAGCATCAACTGGTAGCCAATTTTCTTATGTTTTGATTATAATTTCCATGCAGTAATCATAGGTTAAACTCACTGACAAAAATAATAAAACATTCCATAGTTTTGCCACAAAAGGGAGTAAAAGTGCTTTTCCCTATGCACTATAAAAAGGCTTTCAGAGGACAATTTTGGGTAGTGTAAGTGATATCATTGTTTGCAAAAAAATCATGAATAAGGAACCAGGACTGGAATCGTTCTGTCTTATAAGTGAGAATCTTTTTGGTATCAGATGATGGTTAGGTTTGAGTATTAAGACTCATGCTGAGCTCTTCAATCCTAGTGATGTGGACTGAAGAGTTCACACTGTAAACTGCTGGTGTGATTGATGACCTGTAGAGCATCTCATACCAATTCAACATTTATGGAGCAGCTGGGATTTAGCTTCAACTTCAACCTATGATTGTAGAGCTACAGGATCTACAGATCCAGCTGTGGCAAGAGCTAACCTTTAATTCTTTCACTCTAATACTGGAATCACGCTAATTTATCATCATTACATTTACAAACACAAAGATTCAATTTGTATATTCAATCAATACAAGATTCAATACAAATATAAAAATAATTGTGGATTATTGTTTATTCTCATTGTTTTTCATTATTGAGTTTGGTCAGTATGTTGAAAACACATCACATATTTCAGTATGAAATAATGCAGAATAAGAATATGAAGAGTATGTTAACACTGCAGCAGATACACGTAATATTCAATCAGTTTTAAGGCAGTACTAATAACAGTATGCAGTAAGCAAATCTAGCCCAAGACAACCATAAATATACATAAATATACTAAAATAAACTACTAGGCAACTTCTGGAACTGTAATGTACCTTATTACAGACAATAATGCTTTGTATTAATGTTTATTAAGTGTACAATAATAATAAAAATATATAACCCATCAATTGTCTTGTTTTCATAAATTACTTATGGAAATGTGGTGCATTTTTCGTGCACTTGGCAACCAAACAACACCTCAGTTAGCAGCGCTGCTAAGGCTAATGCCTATTCCTGACCAATTCGCTCATTTTACACCTTTAAACCTGATCCTAACCCATGAATACTAATAAACATACATTTCTATTAGCGTTTCAGACCAAAAACCACCTCAATTTACCTCAAATCCCGGCGGGAAAGCGGAGACAGGAGGAACCTTCAGATACTGTACAGAACCGGAACCAACGTCTCAACACTTTTCAAAATAAAAGTCTTCCAAAACACAGCAGCAGAGTTAACCCTCTATGCCAGGGGTATTTAATCAGAATTCAGTATGGTCCAATTAGAGAAAATTTCGACAGGCCCAGGTCCGGACCGATTGTTAACTTGTGTTATAATTAAGTGCTATATCCTGTAAGGTTGTTTGAACTGAATGATGAAAAAATAATAATAATAATAATAATGATGATGATGATGATGATGATGATGATGATGATGATGATGATAATAATAATAATAATAAAAATGCATCTCTGGTGAGCTTTTGTTTACATGCCTCCCCTTTCTCTCTCTCTCTGTCACGCTCAGCTTGACTTTAGTTTTCGCCCGTCCTCGTTTTTCTGCCCGTTCTCGGGCTCCCTATCTGTTTATAAAGGCTTTTTTTTAATGCCTGTTAAACCCAGCTGAAGCGCGTTCACGGTTACCTATAAACAGGCATTCTCAATGGAGCGCTGAAACAGGGATTGACCATGAAAATGAATGAGGGAAAGCACAAGGCATCATATTTCACCCCTATTGAGCAGGATATATTAATGTCTGCATATGCAGAGTATGAAATCTTATTCAGACATAAAAGCAGTTCAGCAGCAGCAGCAGCAAAGCAAAGGAGTCAGCTTGGGCAAAAATAGCTGACAGAGTCAATGCGTGAGTTAAAATAAAAATTAAAAACTCACAACAATACACTTAGTGAAAAGACATGGAAAAATATTTTAATTGTTGTTTAATTTAATTGTTAAGTTGTTATTATTTGTAATGACCTTTTAAACAAAACGAACTAAAATAACCTAAGCCACCACAATTAGAAGAAGAGCTGGCGATATTGGTCTTACATCAGCAGTACATATTCCAGCAGTAGTTCCAGCGTTCATGATCTTTACACACACCAATAGCGTTCACCGTGCGGTCAAAATACTGTTGACTTCCTCGCCAAACTCTTCCCCGCACTCTACCATACATCACCTATAAACCTTGGCAGTGCCCCTAAGTGGAAAGTTTCAAAATAAACCAAAATTTTAAAGAAACATAAATAGTTCCAACATTATTATTTAAACATTTTTATTTGTCTTGATTTGTACGCTTTTCTTTTTTTTTTAATAACCTAGGTGTTTTTGTTTTTACTTTTATCAAGGTTAGTTTGCCCTACAGTTGATTATGGTTTTGTAGAAAAAGGCTGAGGTAAGAAAAACAGGAGGGGGGGGGCACCGCCACCTTTTACCCAGGCAGAGGAGCTGGCACTATCACAGAACAGTAGGAGGCCCATCACTCACAGAATAAATATTAGTTTATAGTTCATAAACTGTGAACTGCATTGATATTCTTAACATGTTTAATGCTACTAAAATGATGCAACTAAATGAGCCTCCTGCAGTTGTAAGTTATCTTAATGTTCCCAAATCTTACTCAATGTGAATAAATATCTGTGTTTAACAAAAAATCTAAATTCCTGTTGCAGGATGATGATGAAACATTCTCTTCTGCCTCAGAATGGGAGGATGCTGGGAGGCCTACGGAGGTACAGTATGTTAAATATGTTGATCATAATATTTCATTTGATTAAACATAGTAATGTGTGTGACTGTCCTATAACAGAATGTGACTGATGATCAGAAATCTGATGAGGAACCATCCACCTCCAAAGCTCAGCTTGGAACAGTGAGAATGCTTATGTCTCAACAAATATCAAAACTCAAAACATCAAAACAGGTTTTGATCTTACCCCATATATATGGTATGCAGTAGACTAATAAAGATGGGTAAACAAAGAGGGAAAAACAAACAAGCAAATACTAATAATAGTCACTGAGCAATAATGATATTATAAAATAAATATATAAATATTTTCCTAATAAATAATATTTATTATTTGCTTTAAAAGTACATTATAGCTTCTCTTTTCTTGGGAATTTAATCTGAGCATAAATTGCAAATCATTCAGACGATTTAAAGAAAACATCAGAACATAGTGCTTCCAATCGCTTGATAATTAAATTTATATAAGAAGAATTTATAAGAATTATAAGAATTTATAAGAATTTATATTGTATAAATTAAGTTTTATGATTTTTATAATTGTTCTTCATAAATAAGTAAATAACACTGGACTTTGCTTTGCTTCAGGAAGTAATGTGATAACTTACGGGAAAGTAGAAATGTTTATTTGTTTAGATTTTGCTGTATGACCTTTACTCCTCTTGCTACACTGGTCTTGATTGGTCTGCAACAAACAGGATCAGTATATAACTCTCTAAAATCTGAAGTCACTGAAGTGTTAGTTCAGGGCTGACCGACACCATGAGGACTCTGCTGACTCTCTGCCTGATCATGAACCTCTGGATCACCTCTCTGGGTAAGTGTGTGTTTTTAATGGGGACTGGGTTCGGTGAGATGCTGAATGTTCCTGTAAAGTTCTCTGTAACCTCTGTAAAATAAATCCATTAGACCAAACTACAAACATACTTTAGACTGCAAACTACACCTTAAATCAAAGAAATAGAGAAAAACAACCAGAGAAACAAACTACAGGTTTAAAAACTTCATTTTACTCAACCATCAGGTTAAAACAAGCAGAGAAACAAACTACAGGTATGAAAACTCCTTAAAACTAAACTACAAAATATACCCTACTAACTACACCAAAAAATTCCTTAAACCAAACCAACAGGGAAAACAACCAAAAACATCTACAGGTGTGAAAACTCCTGGTTCAGTTGGGAACTGTTAAGTTTGTGTTTCTTGTACACGCTGAATAAAACGTTAGCAATTTTGTTTAGTAGAGCGTTTTCTGAAAGAGTCAACTTTAAAAGGTTAATTCTCTCAAGTTTTCTGGATATTCTTAGAATGTTGGAGCTATTGAAGTAGATAGTTGGTTCTCATTCCTTTCTGATGGTGGTTTCCTCTGCTGTTCCTACAGCTCTAAAGTGCAGAGTGGTTCCAGGCAGTCTGAAGCAGATTGACGCCGGGAACGGTCAGGTGTTTGGAGTGAACTCAGCAAATGAGATCTACACCCTCTACACTGGGGTATGGACAAAAGTTCCTGGATCTCTGAAGCACGTCAGCGTGGGACCTGCTGGAGTTTGGGGAGTCAGTGCAGGAGATTACATCCTAAACCTTCAGAGAGGGGATTGGGTTGTTGTCCGAGGTAAGCTGGTCTTTGTGTCCTTCACCTGAACTAGGCATGTAGTATCATTTAGAGCAGGGGTCACCAACCTTTTTGAACCTGAGAGCTACTTCTTGGGTACCAATTAATGCGAAGGGCTACCAGTTTGATACACACTCGTGAAATTACAAATTTTCTCAATTTACCTTTAATTATATGTTATTATTAATAATTAATGACATTCATCTATGTGAAGACACAGATATCAATAGGCAACACTATTATTATAAATCTCTGCAAGTGTTTACATTTTATATTATATTTTAATATAATATTACATATTATATTACATTATATTGTATAATAATATATAAACTATAGGCTATCTCTAAGCTAATATTAATGTAATATAATCTAAAATTACATCAATGCAACTGTGATTTAAAAAAAAAAAGAATAGCAACAAAAATGCTATTTTTAGACCAGGCCTGCGGGCTACTCATAAGGTCCTTGCGGGCTACCTGGTGCCCGCGGGCACCATGTTGGTGACCCCTGATTTAGAGGCTTGTGTTGGGACATTTAGGTGAAATGTATTTTGTCTGATTTCAATTCCAAGGCCTCCTGAAGCAGGTGGATGCCGGAGGATCGGTCTTCCCAGCCGGAGTCAACTCAAATGATGACATCTACTGCCTTCCTGCTGAAGGTAGCTGGATAAATATCCAGGGAAAGCTGAAGTACTACAGCTGTGGGTCTTACAGCTGCTGGGGGGTGAACTCTGCAGACAATATCTACATTATGAAGGTGCAGTCACTGACAGATCCTTTCTTTTCTCTTGCTCAATCAAAATTAGAGTGTTATCAGACTTCACTAATCATTGATTATTTAATTGGCTATTAGGACTGTGTACTGCGGCTGTTTAACTGGATTACAAGGTTCATACCCGTTTCAACCAATACATTTCCATGATTTTTTTTTTACAATTTTTTACAATCTTTAATATTAAAATGTGTTTCATATCCTGAGAGCTCCATTGTGTAGAGGCTAAATTACTGAATTAACTCTGAGCTGATGTATTTGTAGCTCAAAATAGATTTTCTCCATCGATAAACTGAAGCACAAAGATTGTAGACCAAATTTCCATGACTTTTCCTAAACTTTCTGGGTATTTTTCCTAAATTTATCCAGAACGAAAATTACTATTTTCAAATTCTATGACTTTTCCAGGCTTTCATGGCTGTATGAACCCTGGGATTAGAACTGTCCCAGACAGCAAAAGCCAGTCTGGCTCCAGTTCCATTAACCCATCTCTGGTTTGAATCTAGTCCCAATTTGCCAAAAAGTCTGGCTTAAATGCTGGATCACATACCTGTTGGCCAAGTATAATATGGGAATTGGCCCAAGCCGAGCATAATGTGACAATTGTCAGAGGCTGCCTGTTTCCACACCCTGGTTGCCAGATATTATATGGAAAACAACCTGTGACATTATCCCAAATTCTGCCTGGCTGGTGACTATTTCTATTTCTATTTATTTCCATTACATTTCCAGTTCCATCACTAAAGTGTAACCTATTGCTGAACATTTTAAATGTAAAATGTTTGACGCTAACTGTGCTAGCTAACATTGCTGAAGAACATCAGGTCCAGTCTTAACGAGGGAGCAGAAGGAGCAGTAGGACCTTCTATGAGGTCATTTTAGGGCATTGATACAAACAAAGGTACACAGTTTTTCATGAATAAAAATTATTACCTTAAGCTCTTTCTGAATTCTGAATCTGCTGTGTTTCAGGGTGTGACCCCAACCAAGTGTGGTGGCTCTTTACAGTGGGAGCAGATAGATGGAGCTCTTTCCATGATTGAAGTTTCAACTGATGGAAAAGTCTATGGAGTCAATTCCAATGGAGATCTCTTTGAAAGGTACTTTTGTGGAACGTTTTTTACTTTTATGTAGTAGAGGCTTAATAATTAACACGATGAAAGCATCTACTGCACGTGTAGGGTGAATTTGGGGTTAACAATACAGGATTTTAGGTCAGATGTTCCAGTTTTTGCAGCAGCTTGGAAGAAAACTGGTGTTTGCTGATGTTTACAATGATCTGACTATTCCCTCACCATGTTAGGAAGGGCTTGTTAATTAGCTAATTTGTTGGATTAGGTGTGTTGAAAACCAGTGTTAAATGTAAGGAGATGCTTTGTTTTCTGCTAAGATCTATAATGACCGGTTTGTCATGTTTTTTTTGTTTTGTTTTTGCAGGGAAGGTGTTTCCTCAATCAATCCTGCTGGCACTAAGTGGCGCCAACTCCCATTGTACCAGAGAATAAAGCACGTTTCCTATGATGGCGGACACCTGTGGCTCATTACCTTAGATAACAGCATCTTGGATTGTACTGATGATCTTAATTAGCAATTAAGTTGTGTTTTTACTCGTTCCCTGCTACATTGGAAATGTGGTCCCCCTCAGTGTAAACCACAACTTAAATAAAGATGAATGAGTGATGATGAGTCATTGATATTTAGACCTTACGTTGCCTGAAAATAAAGAGATATAATAATTTCTTCTCTGATAAACTGACAATTGATTATGCCTTGATTATTAAATCTGTAAACACATTGAAAAGTGTTATAGAATTTGAAAAGCATCTTCATTTGAAGTCCATTTTAAGTGTTCTACCCGTCATTGCTCATGCATTTCTATGCACCCTTTATGTTGGTACACAATCTGTAGGCCAGTCTGTAAACTGTACATTTTCTTATGGTCTTTTTCACTTTTATTTACTTAATTTTACACTCAGTACAAAATGCAAATCACTGAAATACACCCATACTGTACAATACAACGATAAACACACAAATATACTATAATTTCATTGTGCCCAGAAAAAACAATGGACAATTGAAAATTACATTGCTACATTACATGTCTGGATACAACATTAAAGTTGAATCTGTTGCTGAACATTCAATGTAAATTGTTTGACTGTGCTAGCTAACATTGCTAAAGAACATCAGGTCCAGTCATAATGAGGCAGCAGTAGGAGGATATTTTAAATGCACAACCAGAAAAAACACAAGAAGAACAATAATAATACAATAATAATAATAATAATAATAATAATAATAATAATAATAACAATATAAGCATTAAGTATAAGCATTGTTCATCAATAACATTTTATAATCACTTAAAATCTCAATAAGCATTAATTCCAACATTTTTGTATTAGAACATTCTTGGTAAGGTCTACTGGTTCATTTGCTATCTAGAATGAGAAGAACAAATACATAAACACTTGAAAAAAATTTGCTTTAGAATCGGCATATGGCAGTAAGGATACTAAGCTCTACTAAAGCCTGAGTAGATTGATAAGTCAGTTAATTAGGTTTTACCAGAACAGTCTGTTCAGAATATACATTATTAGCACAAATAAAACAAAAGAAAAATGCTGTTCAACTGCTCCAAGGTTTCTAATACCCTAATAACCATGAGGTTTGGATGCAGCCCCGGTAATCCTCTGGTTGCTGGCTCACTGTCTCTCAGCTCATTTCGTTAATTGGGTGAGATGGTCCGGCTGCGTAAGCACCCGCAGGTCATCCACCTGAGTACCGTCATGCTGATGTGCATCAGTCCCCCCAGGTTGAAGAGCAGGTGGTAGAAGGCATTGACTGATAGCCCCCCTGTTTCATCTGCCATCTTCAACGCCACGATGGGTGTGTACAGCGGGTTCGTCAGGTTCCGGAACCGGGGATTACTCGCCTCAATCACCTTTTTGGTACACTATAGAGGGAGAGAGCAAGTAATGTTTCCTCAGGACCATGACTTCGGAGAGGTAAATTTAGGTTTGCAGTTCAGGGTAAGGTTGGGGTTAAGTTTAGCACCTGGTGGAGAGCAAGGTTTAGGTTTAAGGGTAAGCTTAAGGTAAGGTTTAGGTTTCACACCTGGTGGAGAAGTAGGTTTAAGGTTTAAGGTAAGAGTTAGGTTTAGCACCTGGTAGAGCACTAGGTTTAGATTTAGGGTTAGGGGTAAGCTCAAGGTAAGGGATAGATTTGGCACCTGGTGGAGCACTAGGATAAGTTAAGTGCTAAAGGTAAGGTTAAGGTAAGGTTTAGGTTTCACACCTGGTGGAGAACTAGATTTAAGGTTTAAGGTAAGAGTTAGGTTTAGCACCTGGTAGAGCACTAGGTTTAGATTTAGGGTTAGGGGTAAGCTTAAGGTAAGGGATAGATTTGGCACCTGGTGGAGCACTAGGATAAGTTAAGTGCTAAAGGTAAGGTTAAGGTAAGGGTTAGGTTTCACTCCTGGTGGAGTGCTAGGTTTAGGAACTGGTTTAGGAAAAGGTTAAGGTAAATGTCAGGTTTAGCACCTGGTGGAGAATTAGGGTTCAGGGTAAGGTTGGGTGGTGTACATCATAGATTCTATTTCTAGATTCAGAATATCAGTTATATAATATAAAAAACAGCGTTGGCAACCCCTGTTCTATAATATATTAGTTTTATGATTCACCATCTACTTACCTGCTTGTTATGATCCGTTATATTGTAAATACAGCACCTGTCCTGCAGGTGCGCCATGATGAAAAAAAACAAACATGCCTGGGCGCGTTCTCTATGGGGCGTGTTCTCAAGGGCCTGTGTTTGAAAGGAAGTGGCAGGAGGGTAGATGGGGTAGGAGTGGATGGGCGCCTGATTAGTGCTGTTTTTTGATGTGTATTATCAGGGGCGTTGCCTGGGTATGTAAAAATCTGGGGCTCAGCCCAGTTAATTATATTAGATCAGTTGGATCCTACTAGCCCTTACAGAAGCTCTTACAGAAAATGCAGACTATAAATTATTTTCCGGCATCGATTTGGCGCCCCCTCTAGTGCAGCGCCCCTATGCGTAGCATACGCTGCATACCCCCTTTTTGCGCCACTGCATGCCGTTTATGATTCAAAGACATTTTGCATTGCTGACCGACTTTGAAAGGGGGTGCATCATTGGACTAGATAACCCTGACATCTAGGCTGGACTACAATTGTAAGCAACCGTCATCTTTAGTGTCAAATTTCTGATTCTGCTTGGGATCCAACAACGTTCGGGCCTGAGTATGAAGCCTTGTGGTGATTGTTTTAGTCCTGCCTTTGAGGTGGACTGAAGAGTTCACAGTGTAAACTGCATGTGTGATTAATGATCTGAGGAGCATCGCATACAGTGACAGTCAGTCACCCCTAGTAGTAATAGGAGGAACAGTGATCTCAGCGATTTGTGCAGAACATCCTGCAGATACACGTGTTGCTGCTTTCTATAATGCAGAACTTCCAACTGATAGCAGCATGTTTCAGCAGGATAATGTTCACCCACACACAGCAAGGGTTTGCCAGGAACACAGTCTCCACCAGATTGCAGCACTTCCTTGTCCTGCCTGGTTTAAATTAACTTTAATTATTTTACTGTAATATATTGTTCATTCACACAGATAAAACTTGTAGTCAGCTGACCTTGGCAATGTCATCTGGAGTCTGTCCCAATGTCTGAAAGATGTCCACAGACGATGGCAGGTAGACCTTTTTGAAGTAGTGGACAGTGTCTGGGTCAGCTCCTGGGTACTCCTTCTGAGAAACGTCCTCCAACATCTTCATCTCGAACTCTGTGTGGACGGGACCGGGCTCAATCATGGACATCCTGCACAGGACGGAGACCAAAACAGCTAAAATAACTTTTACGCATTAAACACAAATAAATCAAAACTGATTCAACAGAACTGAGGACTCACTTGACATGAAACTTCAGCAACTGAACAGCCAGACTTTCACAGAATCCTTCCATCGCAAACTTAGAGGCAGCGTAGACATCATTAAATACCACACCTTACACACACAAACACACAATACATACAAACAATTAGCATTTTGCAAATTTTGCACATTTTATTAATAATAATAATAATAATAATAATAATAATAATAATGATCACCTTGCAGTCCCATGGCGCTACTCATGACAATGATGTGTCCAGATCTGCGCTTCTTCATATCGGGCATCACTTCTTTTATCATTCGTATAACTCCAAAAAAATTTGTCTCAAATACCTTCTTCATCTCGTCTATCCCGATACTCTCCAATGGCCCCACCAGTCCGATTCCTGCGTTATTAACTACACCACATACCCAACACTGTTACTGCACCCTCATAAACACTGCAATATTAACTACCCCACACTGTTACTGAAACCTAAAAACTGTGTGTGTGTGTGTGTGTGTGTGTGTGTAAGTGTGTGTGTGTGTGGTTAAAAGAGGATCAGTGAGTCAGTAATAACCCAGTCTGGGATTAACTGGTAGTAGCTTCTATTTTAGTCTTTTCAAACTGCCGCTTTTAAAGGTGCAATTAAGTCTTTGTACTCCAGAGGGAGCCACCGAGTAACACCCTGTCCACCACCATAACTGATGGATAATGTCCCTTTAGGATCTGGAGGATGGACCTGTGTGATGAACCTTTGATGGACCTGTGATGAACCCTGAGATGACCCTGTGTGATGAACAGTACATCAGGTATGGTTTTACTTACTCAGGACATCTATATGCCGGTCTTTGACGTTGTTTATACACTGTTTGACGGACTCCTCGCTGCAGACGTCGAGGGTGAGAAGGGACAGCGTTTTGCCGTACGTATCTCCTGCTGCCTCCAGCAGCTTGTCCTTCCTCTTTAGATCTCTCATCGTCGCTATCACTACACACACACACACACACACACACACACACACACACACACACACACACAAATGGTTTTAAAATTAAAACCTCAGCAGTCTGCAGGGATATTAAACCTGCTCTACACACTAAGAAATGTAAGTACAGATTTGTACCTAAAAGAGTACAAAGCTTGTCGCTGGGGCTGTACCTTATACTGAGGTACAAAAAAGTACCTTTCAGTGAAAGTCCTTTTTTGTACCCATGGTTTTTGTGCAAGTAAAGATTATAAAGATTATAAACATTATCATCAACTGAATATGGCTCAAAAACTTGATGATCCAAAATTGTCTGGCTTTCAAATAAAAAATGTGCAATTAAAATATATATTGTTTATCAGTGCAGTGATACAGAATACTGAATGTACCTTTTGGCTGGTTAGATGGTACAAATTTGTACTTATTGCTGTTAGAAATTACTTTGTACTTCAGAGGGAACAAATCTGACCCCGTAAAGACCAATATTGTACCTTTGAGAGTACAATTATGAAGAGTGTACCTTTGAGTACAAAAAAGTACTCATATCGTACCTCTGTTTTTTAGAGTGTACATTTCTGATGGACACTACAACTGATGGACCTGTGTGATGGACAGTATAACTTATGGACACACCAACTTGGCCTGGCTTATGGAACTGTCTGATGAGCTTGTCTGATAAACTTGTCTGATGGACCTGTCCAATGGACACTACAACTGATGGACCGGTCATATGAACTTGTCTGATAGACCTGTCTGATGGACAATACAGCTGATGGACCTGTCTGATGGACTTGTCTGATGAACTTGTCTAATGGACCTGTCTGATAGAAACTACAACTGATGGACCTGTCTGATGGAACAATCTAATGGGAGCTGTCTGATGGACAGTATATCTGATGGACATGTCTGTTGGACCTGATTAGGGGTTTAGGGGTAAGTAGGGATCAAGACTCTTATATATATGTTTTATAACCACTGATGCTTTAAACCCTCGGTGATGTAACTCTGTTATGTTATAAGTTACAAAGATGCTTAGCTTTGAATAGCAATGGTGGTGCTATCTAGAACCATTTAAAAGGTTCTTAAACAAAAGGTTTAAGGATTTCTTAAAGACCAGTTCAAATATTCAGATTATTCTTTAGATGAGTTGTATACAGTACCAATGCATTTGCTAAAGATATAAAAATGTGTCCTCTTTCTTCATCTCAAAGAACTTTAAAAAACATTCTGTTTTAAATCACAAAGTCCAATTTTATCCGGTTGATATCTAGAACTCAGTATAATTTTAGTCTTGAAGCATTCCACCATGTTACCCAACATTATTTTTTATTACTCACTACTTTTTTCACCGTTTGAAAACTTGTTGCTTTATATAACCATTTCTAGATAGATAGATAGATAGATAGATAGATAGATAGATAGATAGATAGATAGATAGATAGATAGATAGATAGATAGATAGATAGATAGATAATAAAAATAGTCTTTTTCTACATCAGTTTCCTAAAATAACCATGGCACAGATTATTTGCTTTAGGCATTCAGATGATTCTTCTGTAGAGTTTTATATAGAAACACTTTGCTAAAGAAGCAAACATGTGTCCTCGCTCTTCACCTCACTTCACAAACTTTAAAGAAGTTTGAACCACATCACAACACCCGGTTGTAACCGAATAAAACTACAATAAAATATAAAGTATAAAAGTAGAGTCTTTTTCGACATCAGTTTCCTAAAAGAATCATGGTACAGATGCTTTGCTTCAGTCACTGAAATTTTTCTTTGAACCTCTTTTACTAAACAAGAAAGAACCTTTTATCTAAAACTACTTGTGAAAGGTTCTGTGTGCCAGATGTTTTTTTAAGCATTAAGGTAGTTCTTTGAAGTCTACCTGTAGAATATGTAGAATATTACATTAGAACACCTGATTTTAACCGGTTGATATCTAGAACTGTTTTAGTTTAATTTAGTCTTGAAGCTTTCCACCATGTTACCCAACATCACTAACTGTTTTACTTTTTTGCTGAATAGAACCATTTATAGATAGATAGATAGATAGATAGATAGATAGATAGATAGATAGATAGATAGATAGTGTAATATTCTATATAAAGTAGACCTCAGTTCAAAGAACTACCTCAATGCTTAAAAAAAGCATCTGGCACACAGAACCTTTTACAAGTGGTTCTAGATATTTTATCTAGAGATTTATTAAGCATTGAGGTGCTTCTTTAAACTGAGGTCTACTGTATATAGAATATTATACTATCTATCTACCCATGAAGAACCTTACTTTTGAAGGGTGCGTTCAGACGTATCGAGGTAATATCTAGAACTTGAAACGAATGGCCTGGGGTAAATTCAGGCCTCACACACACACACACTCACACACACTGATAGTGAACAGGGTTCTAACCGTGGTATCTCTGGTTCTCGTCCTTGGCGAGGAGAACTGCGATCTTCAGCCCGATTCCGGAGGAGCATCCGGTGATCAGAACCACCTTCTGTCCCACCGTTGCCATCGTCCTCGTCTCCACACACTCTCCTGCTCGCTGTGTGTGTGTGTGTGTGTGTGTGTGTGACAGACTGTGGCAGATTTAAAGTAGTTCTCAAAGCAGATAAACACACACACCCACACACACGGCCGTGAGGTCACATGTATGAGCCGGGATTAGTGGACACACTCCTGGCCGAGTTATCTCCAGCAGACCGAGGCTGAACTGCTGTTGGCTGAACGGGTTCCTGAGGTCATGAATATGTAAACCTATGTTCTCCTCCACCAGTCTTGCACACTGCTTTTGGATAACTTTATGCTGCTTTACTCCTGGTGTAAAAATTCAAGCAGTTCAGTTTGGTGGTTTGATGGTTTGTGATCATCCATCTTCCTCTTGATTATATTCCAGAGGTTTTTAATTTGGTAAAATCAAAGATACTCACCATTTTTTAGTGCTCTCCTATTTTCTTCCAGAGCTGTATGTATTTTTGGGACAAGTTGGTGGCAAAGTGAGGTTTTATATCAGTTATTGTCACACTTCTGTGTATTTTTAGCGTGTATTATTTAATTTGTCTAATAATTAGTTACCAATTTGCCAGCGCTGAGTTACGTCTGTTTTGGCACCAAAACACTACATGTTAGGGAATGAGCATGAAAATGCATGCTTATGTCCGATGTTTTCTTTTGTTTCTTATTTTAGAGACTTAAATGCTGTTGCAGATCATTGATAAATGATCATTGGGTTTATTTGTGTTTGTGAGGATCAAATAAAGGCCAGAGTAGAGAATCAGACAGTGAGTTAACATCACGCCATAGTGTTCAACTGAAGTAACAGGGCCATAGAAGAGCTGTCACACAACTCTTCTGTTTCAGGCTTTCCACCGTGTTTAGGAGTGTGTTTATGGTGTTTATGGGAGTTTTATTTGTGCACAGGTGTGCAGTAGTCATGTTGGAACAGGAAGGGTTCATCCCCAAACCTGCGAAGTTCCCTCAATGTTGGGAGACTTAAAGTTATTGTCCAGAATATCTTGAACCTTGAACTCCTGAAAAACAAGCCTGCACATAATCCCCCTCTGCCAAACTTTACAAACTCCTGGAACAATGCAGTGAGAGAAGTACCAACGTGAGTTTGGTTAAAGAACACGCACAACTCATTATGCCAAGATCATGCATACTTTAATAAAAAAAATCATTTAACATTCGTTTTAGTAGGCCTGCTTTTCAACCTGGATTTAGTGGAAATATTGGATTAAATGCAAAGATGGAAAGGAAATTAAAACAGGTGATTCTAAAGCGTTTTTAGTAATCAGGTCTGATCTGAGCTTTAGGACTGTAGAGGAGGCATCTCTGAATTTATTCAGTGCACTCAAGGATTTGGTCATCTTTGGCGATGGCCCACAGATGACCGAGGTCATAGGAAACATGCTTAATTGCCCGACCGATCGGGATATGGCGCCACCCGGTGCCGGCAGGGGCCCTCGGAGAAACACCGTCCCTGCAAAAAAACAGCATGTCAGGTTAAGAAAGTTGTTGATATCGCCATTCCATCTCTGTACCCATAATACCCATACACAGACTATCTTCCTCCAGAGATTTAGTGCAATATTGGTTACTGTTGCTGATTGATTACTTCTGAGTGCAACTAGGTTGTTTGACAGTCAGTGCAGCAATTAGTAAAATGTACCTGGTAAACACATCTCCGTTGGAAGTGACCCCGTAGACTTTTCCATCAGTGGAAACTTCAATCATGGAAAGAGCTCCAGGAATATGCTCCCAGTTCAGGGAGCCGCCACAGGCAGAAGAAGTTACGTCCTGTAACACAGGGGATTCATATTTTATTAATATTTGGTTTGTTATCTTTAGTTACTTTATTTGACGTCATATATGTTAGACCTTGCCATCCTTTCTTGCTGTTTGTTAGTTGTTAAGTCTTTGTTTTTTAGTCTATCGTACTCCCTGTGCATGGCTTGTTCTGATGCTCTTTGCTATCTTGCACCCCACCAACAGTTTATTTTCGCACCTTGCACCTGCGTCGTTAAAATATTAGTGAGGTGTGTTCAGGTAAATTTCTGGTGTGTTGCTGTTTTGGTGGCAGAAAACACCAGACATGTATAAAGTACTAGAGATTGAGACTTGAGTAAAACTGCAAAGTACACTATCAAAAAAAGTGACTCGAGTAGAAGTTGAAGTGTTTTTTAAAGTTCATACTCAAGTAGAAGTACTAAAGTTTTTCTAAGTATTGCAAGTAGTTTACTTAAACATTTTCTACTCAAGTACTAAAAGTAAAAGTACAAGTATTGTGTAGTTATTACAGATAAAATTAAAACGTTTGAATATCATATTGTTGTAAAGGACACTCACAATTGGCGGTAGCAAAAGCAAAAGTAAATTTACATGAAGTTTTAAATTAAGCATCTAAGCAAACTTACCCAAAAAAGAAGCTAAACGACAAGCCATTAGAATATTTTAACAAATTCAGAATAAAAGGTCACTAGTTGATCTATATCACTATTGTAAAATCAAAACATTTTAAAATATTTCTATCCAAAAAATACCCTCCTGAAACTTCGATATCTGGTCTGAATTGTTCATATGAACAATTCAGTATAAATTATTAACTGCTCACCCTAAACAATGAAATGACGTTTATTTATTCACTTGAATCTGAAATTTATTTTGGAAAACAAACCCAATATCCATGATGGACCAACTAACTACACACATGTGTGAAAATGTTTAGTAAAGTAAAAGTAGAAGTAGGAGAAAAAAATAATACCTCAGTAAAGTACAGATACAACTTTTTACTACAGTAGTACAGTAGTGAAGTAATTCTACTTAATTACAGTGCATCTCTGCTGCAGTAGACCTGTTCTACCTTCATAATAAAGATCTGGTCTGCAGAGTTCACCCCCCAGCAGCTGTACGGTCCACAGCTGTAGTACTTCAGCTTTCCGGGGAGCGTCTTCCAGCCGACTCCGCAGAAGATGTCGTCGTACATGTTGACTCCTGCTGCGAAAACCGATCCCCCAGCATCCACCTGCTTCAGGAGGCCTTGGAGTTGAAATCAGGTGAAGTGGTAGAAACAGAAAGAACAGAAAGTTAAATATCTAACAGTGTAACTTGAAGAGGGTACTTCAGTTTCTGAATCAATTTCTCTGATTTTGCTATTTATAGGTTTATGTTTGAGTAAAATGAACATTGTTGTTTTATTCTATAAACTACAGACAACATTTCTCCCAAATTACAAATAAAAATATTCTCATTTAGAGCATTTATTTACAGAAAATGAGAAATGACTGAAATAAAAAAAGATGCAGAGCTTTCAGACCTCAAATAATGCAAAGAAAACAAGTTCATATTCATAAAGTTTTAAGAGTTCAGAAATAATCAATATTTGGTGGAATAATCCTGGTTGGTTTTTAATCACAGTTTTTTTCATGCATCTTGGCATCATGTTCTCCTCCACCAGTCTTACACACTGCTTTTGGATAACTTTATGCTGCTTTACTCCTGGTGCAAAAATCTTTTCAAGCAGTTCAGTTTGGTGATTTGATGGCTTGTAATCATCCATCTTCCTCTTGATTATATTCCAGAGTTTTTATTTATTTGGTAAAATCAAAGTACTCAAAGACAAAAAGACCAGCTCACCACCAACAACAACCCACTCTCCGTTCTGAAGTCTGTAGATGAAGTTGCTTGAATCGACCCCCCAGACTCCAGCAGGTCCTACGCTGACGTGCTTCAGAGATCCACGAATCATCGTCCAGGCGCCACCGTAGAGGGTGAAGACCGTATTTGATGAGGTGACTCCGAAGACCTGGCCATTCCCAGCGTCAAGCTGCTTCAGGAAGCCTGGAACCAATTTGCACTCCAGAGCTGTTAGAATAGTAGTAGAAAAAATTGCCTCTTTTTAACTTTCATTTATTGATTTTTCACATTTTAAACAATCGAACCAGTCATCCCGTATTTTATCGTCTGTCTTCAGAAAGGGGTGAGATTTTCATTAAAATGCAGGAATTAAATATTATTGTCCATTCCTTAATTCCTAACTCTGTAATGGGAAGCTAAAATTAGCTTTGATTAGCTTTTATTTTAATTTATTTTATTTTTCCATTCCGCCTTAAATGCTGCAGTCCCTGCCGTCTGTTGCACCATTTAAGGTGGAACGGGAAAGTTAGACAAACTACTAGCGATCTTTTTTATACTTATTATGAAGAATTCGGCCATAAAACATTGAAACTACACAATAAACCATGGTAATATAGAGCTAATCGTCACTGTTAACAAGGAAAATACTGAAATACATGTGTGGGTTTCTTTGGTACCCATCATACCCCTCGGTTTAAAGTGTGCTGAATCTGAAAAATCTCCATATGAAGGGCGAACAAACCCCTATCCCCTAACATACCCCTCCAGCCTAACAAGAATCAGGACACCCCTACCCCTCGGTGTGGGTAAGTAGTAGGGGTAAGGGATAAAATGGGATTGGGATTTTTTGTACTTCTGTTTATTATTAGTTAAATCCAACCAAAGTTGACTTTACAACCTAAATATGTTACTCTACATTACATTTACTGTTATTAGAAACAATTAGAGGCCCCCGAGGGGATCAATAAACACACGACAAAAAAGATCAGTTATCACCTAATATTTAAAATAATATAACAACAGATTTGGTTATTATTATTATTATTATTATTATTATTATTATTATTATTATTATGTATTGGCATGTCATTTCTGTTGTATATTTACATTTTCTCCACTCTTTAAAAAAAACACAGCAGCATTGGGTCCTGCTTTTTTATTTTTGTCTGCTAAAAAAAAAAAAAATTATGATGCTGTTCTTTTATTAAAGAAAAGTTACTTTATAAGACAACCCTCCCAGTCTGTTAGCAGAACAAGACATTATCTAAAATCCGTTTTATTGCAGTATATTGTTATTGATTGTGATTGATTCATTGCTCTCATCATTTACCTCGCGTGTACAGCTGGTGTTGTGCTGAATTCAGCACCCCCGCCAGAAAAAGCACCCTCTCTCGGGATTGCGCACCCACGTCCTCCTGGCTTTAACTTTACTTAGAAATGTGAATACCCAAGATACTGTTCTAAGCTACGCTGACTCGTAAGAAATAAGGAAAAATAATCGTCACTTGAAGTCTCTCCTGAGAGAGGGTGCTTTTCATGGCGGCGGTTCTGAATTCAGCACTATAGTAGTGTCTGAATCTGCACCCCCACCATGAAAAGCACCCTCTCTCGGTTTTCCACTCACCCAGACCGGTCGTCCAAAGGTTCAGGATCAGGAAGAGGAGCGCTGTTCTCTCCATGCTCTTCAGATCAGTGATCTTCAGAAAGTATCAGTGTTGGTTTTGATATAAACTGCAGTGAGTATACACTTATCTGCACTGGGGCAGTTTATATACACTTCATGAAGGAGGAGCAGACTCTGGGAAGGCCAATCAGGTGTGGCGATATCTAATGACGCTTTGTTTGCCTTTTTAATATTAATAAAAAAACATTACCACACTCTTAATACCAACAGGGAACTATACACATAAAATGTGTACATTCATTTCATAAACAATGGTGTGAAAAAGTATTTTCCCCTTACAGATTCCTTTTGTTTTTTGCATTTTTGTCACACTTACATTTTTTAGATTATCAAACAAACTTTATTATCAGACAAATATAACCTGAGTAATTAGTAAAACCACTTTTTAAATGATGATTTCATTTATTAAGGGGAAAAGAACTATCCAAACCACTGAAAAAAAAGTGTTTATCTACCATAAATTAACTGTGAGTTCAATTTCATTAGTCACAACCAGGCCTGATTACTGCCAGACCTGTAGAATCAAGAAATCACTTAAATAGAAGCAGATAAAAAATCTCAAAAATACCCCCAATCTAAAAAAAAGTATAACAGTTCACCAATCATCTATTAGTCGTTAAAGGTTATAAAGTCATTTCTAAAGCTTTGGGACTCCAGAGAACCACAGTGATTCACTATTATTCACTAATGGAGAAAAAACATGGAACACTGGTGAATCTTCCCAGGAGTGACCGGCTGACTGAAATTACTCCAAAAGCGCATGAAGAACTCATCCAGGAGATCCATAAAAAAGAACCCAGAACAACATTTAAAGAACTGCAGGATCTCACTCCCCTGAGTTAAGATCAGTGGTAATGATTCAATAATAAGAAAACACTGATAACTACAACTAACACAACTAATGATTGTAGAAAAAGAACATCATACTGAACGTAGTAAAACATGGTGGTGGTAGGATGGTGTTATGATGGTGTGGGGCTGCTTTAACTTGCTGTAATAGATGGAAGCAGGAATTCTGCTGTTTATCAGAAAATCCTGAAGGAAAATCAGAATCCGTCCATCTGTTCCTTACTGACCTCAAGCTCAGGAGTACTTGGGTTCTGCAGCAGGACAATGACCCAAAACACACAAACCTCTAAAGTTCACTGTCTCTGAGTGGATTAAAAGAAAAACTAAATGAAGATTTAGGAGGGTCTAGTTAAAGTCTGATTGAGATGCTGTGGATGATCTTAAACAGGATGTTTGTGCTGAAAGATCATCCAAAGTGTCTGAATTAAAACTGTAAATCTGTAAAGAAGAGCGGAACCAAATTCCTCCACAGAGATGAGAAAGACTCGTTACCAGTAATCAGTAAAGATTGATTGATTGCAGTTGTTGCTGCCAAGAGTGGAACAAGCAAGTTAATAGATTTAGGGGAAAAATACTTTTTCACACAGGTCTAGATTGCTTTGGATAGTTATTTTTCCTTTAAAAAAATGCTTTTTAAATTTACTCCGGTTGTCTTTGTCTAAAATTAAAGTTTGTTTCATTATCTAAAAAATATCAGTATCAGACAAAAAAAAGCAAAAACAAAAGAAATACTGTTTCCCACCATTGTATATATCATTTTTGAAGACAATCATAAGATGGAAACCTGTAGATAATGTACAGTAAGACTCTTATTTTAGTACCTTTTGGATCTTATAAATGGCATCTCCACTGCAGATCATGATCTTTTTGAACGTCTGCTCTTCATCCTCAACCCTCCCGATGTTGTTTGCACTGTTATCTTATCTTAAATGTATCTCTGAGTAAACAGCGCCAAAAATCCCAAGACTTCTTTTCACTTTATTTATTCAGTATTTATTCTTTCCTTTGTTTCCTTTGTGTTTTTTGTATGCAAAGTTTACTTTTTCTGATGCTAAAGCAAACTTACTGACATGATAGAAAAGTCAACAGAATGTTGGCTCTGGCAAATTAGTCTCAGGTGATGATTGGCTCTAAATCAGGTCTAAAACCCTGCATCTGCACTGCAAAAAATGTATTGGCAAAAAAAAAAAAAATACAGTATATGAAAATTAAGCAAATAAATTTGCCAATGCAATTTTTTCTTAGTAAGATTTCTTAAAATAAGCTTAAATCACAAAGTCTCAAAATAAGTGAATTAAGACTTAAATCAAGCAAAAATCCCTTATTTTGTGTCTTACATTTTGACACAAGAAACAGAATGCATGGGACCGAGAACAAGAACCTAATGTGTGGGAACAAGATCATTAAGCCATGGGAACGAGACACTAATGCAAAACTAGGGCTCTACAACCCTGCATCTAAAAGATCTACCTAACAGCAGAACTTCAGAAGCTCCAACCACTAATCAGTCCCACCTAATCTGTCCTGGAGAGTTTATTCAGTTGAATGGGGTGGGTTAGATTTGGGAAGGAGGTGTAACCAACAGGACATAGTTCTTCAGGAGATGGTTTTGTGATCCTTTCTCTGAACAGAGTGTTGCAAGTGATTCCAATATGTGGAATCCGAGTTTAGTCCAGATAATTTTACATGATCAGATGCCCTTTCAACAAAAAAACATTTTTGATGGGCAGTGGTAGACATAGAGGAAGAAATGGTAGAGTCGGATCTTAAAACTCCAACTCCCAGAATCCTCAGCGACAATTAGCGCCAACCAGCTGCACCTATGCAACACTCCCAGTCCCATAAATCCCAGTCAAACCAGACTCTCTCTGTCGCACCTTTGTAGAGGGGTGACTGGTAAAAGAAATGTTTCCCGCAGTGAGCTTTTAGGATTTCTCAATCACATGACATCCCGTTCAGTAGCTCCTCCATTTCCACTCGCTGTTGTGTTTTTAACGTGGATCTCCATGGAAACCGTGGCGCACCCAAAGTGTAATTACGGTGCGCGGCAGTGGACAAATATCTATTTTATTAAAGGCGAGGAGACGAAACTCAGAGATGTGCGTCCGGACGGGACTAAAATTACCGGAGGAGCACGGAGTTCAGAGAAAAACAGTAGATAATTCAGCCTGTAATTTTCTCAGAGGACGTCTGAGAAAAACACCTACATGATCGTTCTGGACGGGAATAAAATCACAGAGGATAAAAACCCCCATAAAAGAAAAAATTACCTCAAAGAGAACCCCCTGAGAAACTAATCCCATTCAGATAGAGCTTAATAGTGGTTTTGCATTTTATTTTTTCACATATTCTGCACGTTTTCTGCAGAAAAGCAATGCATTTTGTGGATTGCATTTTCGTATTTCGCAGTAGTGCTTTGCTGTCAGTAGGTTCTTTAAGGTTTGTGAATCTGCTTTACACATTCAACAATGTTCGCAAATTACAGTAGTAATAGATCTGTTGACTATCCTTCATCCGTCTTAATCTTGTGTGTTTTTCTTCATCAACCACAAAGGTCTTTACCTGCAGTGCTTACTTTAGCTTTTAGATCCGGGATGTATTTGATATGGATCTCACAAAATTAAACATTGCTTTATGTCATCATATCCTTTAGGGTATCGGAAGCATCTTTAGATATAAACATTTTCTTTTTCTTAGTTACAGTTTTCTTGGACTTTGGCTCAGAATTACTTTCCCCCTCAAATCATCCAGATCTGATCCAGGTAATTAAGACCTTTAGGGGCACTCTAGAGCAGGGTTCTTTAATTCTGGTTCTGGTACACTATGTCCAGGAGTTTTAGAGAATTTCCTATTTTAACAGTGTTTTAACTTTTGTATGTCTGGGTAAACGGCACCAAAAATCCCAAGACTTCTTTTCACTTTCCTTGTTTTCTATCTGCTCAACAGTATTTTTTCTTTCCTTCATTTCTTTTTTTTTGTCTTCACGTGCAACCTTTACTATTTCTGATGCTAAAGTGAACTTACCGGCACGATAGAAAAGTCAACAAAATGTTGGATCTGGAAATTAGCCTCAGGTGATGATTGGCTCTATATCAGCGCTCTAAAAACTAGACAAAATATATGTAATTCGGGATGTAAATGCTAAGCAAAAAGTTAAGCAAAAAATCTGCAGATGGGGTGAGCTAATTTTTCTTAGTAAGATTTCTTAAAATAAGCTTTAATCAGTCTCAAAATGAGTGAATTAAAACTAAAATAGAGCAAAAATCCCTAAGACTGAATAAGATCATTATTTCTAAAATATCTAAAACAATCTTACACTTACACAATGCTTAGTAAGAGGAAAAGGTTAGTTTTTTCCTTGAAATCAGATAATTTCAGTTTTTTGAAGTGTGGAGAACAATGCGTGTTCACAACTTATTAAGGTGTGGGAACAAGATCCTAATGCGTGGGAACAAAATAATTAAGGCGTGAGAACGAGATCCTAATGCGTGCAATCCAACATTTTGAAAACCATGTAACCATGTATTTTCATTCCACTTCACAATTATGTTTTACTTTGTATTGATCTATCACTTAAAATCTCATTATGTTAAAATACATTCACATTTTTGGTTGGTTTAAGATGGTTTAAGATGATAAAATGTGAAAGAACAATTCAAGGGGTATGAATACTTTTGCAAGCCACTCTATACTGTGCAGCACAGTGGATTACTTCACAGTATAAGCTGGATAAAGGGGTTATATTTGAATCTCTGGCGCCCTCTAGTGGTGCTTTAGTGTTCACAACCCACACAGACAATGTTCCAGCAGTTACTTTTTCTATAATGTTTTCTCTTAATTTTTGCTTTTTTATTGTTTCTCATCGTTATTTTAGGCGTGAAACTCTTTAACCTGCATTACTCACATACAAACATACAATTTATTTTTGTTTTATTGTATCAAATATTATAATTATTGTAATTATTGTATTATTTATTATTATGTATTATTTAAATTATTAAATTCCTTAAAATAAAGCGTTGCTTAGAAAAAATTGTTTTTGTTGTTTGCGAAAAGTAAAACAGACAACAAGTGCATCCAGAATCACATTTATTTTAATCAAATAAAAGATTAATTGCACTCATATCAGTACAGGAAAAATGGGTTAAATGCAGTATTAAAGGGGGAAGAAAATGAAGAACTGATTAATTGAGAATTGATTTTATTGTGTTTTTAAGAACCCCTGTAGAACAGGAAGTGTAGGACTTTTACTCAGTGCAGTCCATGATGCTGTTATCGGTACCGATGACCCACAGATGCCCGAGATCGTAGGAAACATGCTTGACTTTCTGGCCGAACTGGACCTGGCGCCAACCGGTGCCTGTAGGGTTGGCTGAAGTAATTCCTTCCCTGTAAAAACGCAAAGATACCAGACTGAACGTTACACACAACAAATATTCTAAAATATTCTAATTAAAGGCTAATAATTCGTATTAATTACACTTAAATTACACCAAACCCAACAAGATTAGTAAATTTTACCTGGTATACATGTCTCCAATGGAATTGACCCCATAGACTTTTCCATCAGTTGAAACTTCAATCATGGAAAGAGATCCAGGTACCTGCTCCCACTTTAAGGAACCAGCACAGGTGTTTGAGGTCACGCCCTGAAATACAGCAGATTTACCCCTTATCAGATCATATTTACCAGTTCAATCTGGATACTCACCAGGGTTATTGAGGCAAAACAAGACAAGACAAGACAGGACAAGTTGGTCGGTTAACACCGTAATAATGGCGCACCTTCATAATGTAGATCTGGTTTCCTGAGTTCACCCCCCAGCAGCTGTTTGGCCCACAGCTGTAGTACTTCAGCTTTCCCGGCAGGTTGGTCCAGGAAGCACCTTGACCCCCTTGAAGGCAGTAGATGTCATCGAACATGTTGACTCCAGCTGGGGAGACCGTTCCTCCAGCATCCACCTGCTTCAGCTGACCTGGAAATGGAAGAAAAACAGGTAAAAGACCAGTAGAAACAGGTGGAATTCCGATAGTATCAGCACTGTTGCTACTCTCCCTAGGCGTGGTAAAGTCCTGTAAAGATGACTGTAAGAGCACAGCGCAGAATGATCAATGAGGTGAGGAAGAATCCTAGAGTGTCAGCTGAAGACTGAATACAGAAATCTCTGGCACATGCTAATGTTTTTGTTGACGAATCAATTGGTTAAGGTTTTTGCTGATAAAGGAGGATCAACCAGTTATTAAATCCAAAGATTCACATACCTTTTCTTGCGGGTGTACATTCATCCCTCTATGGTAAGAAAAGTCTCTGACTCACCGTTAACAGGAACCCAATCTCCGTTATCGAGTCTGTAGATGTAATTGTTGGCGTTGACTCCCCAGACTCCAGCAGGTCCTACACTGACGTGCTTCAGAGATCCAGAAAGTCGAGTCCAGGTGCCGCTGTAGAGGGTGAAGATCTCATCAGCTGAGTTCACTCCAAACACCTGACCGTTCCCAACGTCAATCTGCTTCAGACTGCCTGGAACCACTCTGCAGTTTAGAGCTGTAGGAATATCAATCAATCAATCAATCAATCAATTAATCAACCAACAAACCAACCAACCAACAAAACAATCAACCAAACAATCAACCAACCAACCAATCAAACAATCACTCAATCAACCAACCAACCAGTCAACCAACCAACCAATCAAACAATCACTCAATCAACCAACCAATCAGTCAATCAACCAACCAACCAACCAACCAACCAACCAACTGTGGTGGAATTTTGTATTCTAGGAATCAAACCCAGACTCAGAATCTCTATTATCAAAAGGTAAAGCTTTATTCTGCAGAAGAGAACCTTGTCAGGTAGTGACAGTGTTCTGACAAAAGAACGGCCAAGAGGTCGCTTAGGTACAATTCACAACGCCTCTTACCCTATGAGCCAGGTGTCTGGAAAATTCCATTATTTCAGCAAGCAGAAACAAAAGTCATAAAAAGGTCACAGGTGACATAACATCTATATGGAACGAGACACTTCCGCCCTCGCTCAACCGCATGAGCTGCAGAGAGTCGAGGAAAGAGTGACACACTTGCCTTTGAAACATAAAAAAACATTTTTCTTTTTAGAATCATATAATACACATTCAATTTGCCACTACACAACCAACCAACCAACCAGTCAATCAAACAACCAACCAACCAACCAAACAGTCAATCAACAAATCAACTAACCAAACAATCAACCAAACAACCAACCAACCAACCAACCAAACAGTCAATCAACAAATCAACTAACCAAACAATCAACCAAACAACCAACCAACCAACCAACCATTATTTTCACTCAGTAATTCATTGATGGTTTTTCTTAGGAAAGGAAAAGCTGTGTTGCTGCTCCTTTATCTACTCTAATCTCAAACAATCTCAATCTATATCCATATAAGTAAATCATTTAATTAAATAATATATACACTTAAATATATGCATCATATATTCATAATATAAATCTTCTTATCTGCTCGGCACTTTATTCCAACACCTATCTCAACCGTAACATCAGGTAAGGGTTAAAAGAGGGTCTAGCAACCCAAATATACCCATAAATCCAGAGTAGATCTACGTCTAGAAGGTTGCATGATTACTCTTACCCAGACCAGAGGTCCAAAGGTTCAGGATCACGAGGAGGACGGCTGTTCTTTCCATGATCTTCAGATCAGTGATGATGGAAAAGGCGTTGAGTAACCTTGGCTGTTCTGGGTCAGGTTATATACATTTCGTGAAGGTAAAAGGTAAATATGATGAGTATTATTCATGGCATAGGCAAAGTTACTGAGGACCAATCAGGAATTAGGGAATTTCCAAAGACTTGTTTGCATTTAACAAAAGCAAACTTAGTTAATCTTAGTTAAACTTAATTAAAACCTAAAAGAAAACATATGTGACAGTATGTACACTATGAGAAGAACCCAATATTTAGTAGATAAATATCAGGTATTATTTTAGTAACAAAGACTTCCTTATTGCATGTGCAACCCCAGATAAAAAAAGCTTGAACAGAGTGCAAATAAAAAAGGCTGTATTTCTTACACTTATTTTGACATGCATTTGATTGCAATGAGTGTGAACCCAAGTAGTTTTATGTTTTATCTTCCCAACTTCATTTTATTTATTAATAAAAAAAACATGATAAAGAAACATGATAAAAACCACAAAGTACTGACACTTTTTGTCTGTTCTGTGGTAAAACGACATGATCTCTTAAGAAATAAACTGCTGTATAAACAGTAAAATCATAAAGGTTTATTCCAATTTCCAATTTCTTTCAGTCAGGCTCTCATTAACAGTGATTTATACTTCCTCTCTGCTGCGCGAGCAGTAGCACTCCAGGAGGAAAACACAGTGCTTTTTTGTTTGTTTTGTTGTAAATAATAAGATCTGAACTCGCAATCATGCAAGAGTTCGCTATGAGAACAACTGGCACCCACATTTACGACCGACAGACCCTCCTAGACCTGCAAAATCATCCAAAAACTGTACTTACAGACGGTCTACGAGCTGAGCTACACGCACTAGGCCTGCTAAGATCCGCGGCGTTTCCTGAGCCTGCTAGCCGGAAGAGGGCTCCCCGCAAGAGACGCGTGAGAAACCGGAAGCGCGGTAAGAGAGCCAGAGTCCGCGCTAAGCTAATGGCTAACTCCAGCCGGCCAGCAGTGCCATCCCTCCTCCTCTCCAATGTTTGCTCCCTGGAGAATAAGCCAGACTATCTCCGGCTCCAGCGGACATCCCAGCGCGAGTTCAGAGACTGCTGTGTGTTCGTTTTCAAGGAGACGTGGTTAACGGACTCCATCCCGGACTCCGCCATTGAGGTGAACGGCATGCTATGCTACCGCGCGGACCGCGACGCCGGCCTCTCGGGCAAGGTACGTGGAGGTGGGGTGTGTGTTTACATCAACACAGCATGGTGTAACAATGCTGTGCTGATCTCCAGCTACTGCTCGCCGCTGGTGGAGTTTGCTGTAGTCAGAGCCAGGCCATTCTACCTGCCCAGAGAGCTTAGCAGCGTGTACATAGTAGCAGTGTATGTAGCACTCAGTGCTAATGCTAATGCTAACGGTGCTAATGCTAATGCTCTGCTGCCCAGCTTTCACCAACATGTGAATTTTCCAACCCGTGGAGCTAATCTGCTCGATTGTGTGTATACTAACATTCCCGGTTCGTACGGAGCAGAGCCCCGCCCCCACTACGGCTACTCGGACCATATCTCTGTCATGCTCATCCCAGCATACAGCCCGGGGGAGCCTCCTCGCTTTATTTCAGCTTTGTTCAGCGAACACAACTGACCTGCATCATGAGCGGAAGAGGCATTTAACCTCCGTTTAACTAAGCGTGTGTGCCCTTGGACTCACATATCTTCCCATTTCCTTGTATTTGGCTGAAAAACGCCTTCGGGAAGAAAGGCTTTGTTTGAGCCGCGTGTGTAATGGCCACACACAATGGGCCAGGCTGCGCTATGAAGGAGATGGAATTCCTCCTACTAGAAACGAAGTTGGCTCTCAACTTTTGCAAAGCCAGTGGATAAATGCTGCTGACATTTAGTCCTTCATCTCCTTACCTAATAAAAAACAATTCGAGATAATCTTCTTATCTGAACGTGCTTTGCAACGTTTTAATCAGATTTTTGAAGCTGGATCAGGACAAGGTTTTTGGAATAACTGGGAGATTGACACCTCTTCACCAAAAGATGAAATTTTTATCTATGTGAAGTTTTGGACTGGAAAGGTTGCAGACGGTGATGTGGACCAGTATATTCGCAGGTTTTGCGATATACTACAACCAGTCCAGAAATTATTGGATCAATTTGGTCTGTGGTACGGTGTTCGCCGCTACAAGGTAAAATTTAAAAGAAATCCTGATGGAACCCGTATGCAGATTCCAAATTCTATTGCAATGGGTCCATATAATGGAAGGATAACGTACCAAGGACAGACCCAAAGGTGTTACGTGTGTCACTCTACAGACCACCAGGTCAAAGATTGTGAAGTAACTAAATGCTGGAAATGCGGAGAACTGGGTCATAAAGGAAAAGAGTGCAAAAATACTGAACTGTGCAATCTGTGTGGCAATCAAGGTCACTCTTATTTCAACTGCCCTAGTTCCTATAGTTATAAAGCACGTGCACCAAAACTACAACAACCAGGAAGACAACAACCAATAGAGAACAACACTGAACATAATGAAGTTGAAGAACCAACTGAGATCCAAGAGGTTATTCCAAAAAACAACGATAAAATTCCTGCAGGAAGGAGTGAGAACCAGCTGGAAAAAGAAGGAGAAGAAATGGAAGATGGCTCTGAGAGCAGCACTTCCAACTCGGATTTCAGCACCTCAGATGTCGAAGTAGACGATGGAGATTCACCAATGAAGGGGAGATCTACGCAGAACCTCACGGTGAATTCAACAGCTTCATCTTCATCCAGATCCTCTACTTCACGGCAATCTTCGAGGAACAGCTGCATTTCGGAACTTCCAGGATCCATCACCATGGCCGTAAGAGACAGTTGCAACCTTCAAAAAAAGGTAACTGACTTGCGTTCTTCTGCTGCGAAGAGGAAAAAAAACACTTTATTAGGTGCTGAATCCAGCAAGAAGATTAAGGACTAATGTTTATTCTTATGCTAATTTTTTTTCTGTTTCTTTATTAATATCATGCCCGCTATTGTCAATATGATTCTAATCATGGTGTTTAGATTAATGAGATTAATAGATTAAATCTATTAAATAATTATCCATCATGACAATTAATTTAATATCAATAAAAATGCGAGGCATAAAGTCAGAAAAAAATAGAAAAGAAAAAATGGAAGCTTTGATACAAAAAAGGTGTGACATTATTTGCGCACAGGAACTACGGTTAAAAACAATGGATGATGTTAATCAGGTTAAAGATATGTGGAAGCTAGGACCTGCAGTCTTATCTATTGGTGCAGATAGTGTGGACGGGGTTGGGATATTTTTTAAACAAACTACGGAAATAAGAAAGATAAGGGAAATAATACCAGGCAGATTACTACTAGTTGATTGTATTTATAAAAATAATAAATTGAGAATTATAAATATTTATACCCCACAGGATAGAGCTGGAAAGATGAGAGTTTTTAACCCCTTAACGCCTGAATTAATGTAGCTGTATATGAAAAAATGTTTCATGTGTGTTTTACCTTTAAGTAGATAGTAAATATTGTTGAGATTATTAATTTCACTTTTGCACAAAAATAAATAGAAATTTTGGTATGTTGCAAATTTGCTACAGCAGACATAATGGTCCATACTAAGATAACAATAACAGAGTAATATAACAGTGAAAAATCAATGTTTTATTTATGCACCCAACAGCAGGCATTCAATAATAAATAACACCAATTACTGTCACCAACACAATAACACAAATATTACAGGAAACATTTCATTAATTTGAATTCTAGATTCATTTGAATTGTAAATTGTCAAAGGTTCCTAGGTCCGTGGCGAATATGCACTAACAGGCATTGGGGGAATGCAGGCGCTATCTTGGCAGGTTGATTGAATCAAACGGTTAGTCGCATATTTGCAACAACAGGCGTTAAGGGGTTAATAAACTACATGAAGTATTGTGTGTTGGTACTGGAGTCATTTTATGTGGTGACTTCAATACGATCACACATGAAAACGATCGTATACCTAAACTAACAAAAGAGATAAGTAGGGAAGGAAAAACGTTAGGAAATAGAATCAATTCATGTAAAATGGTGGATGCTTTCAGAAAGAATTTTCCCCATCAGCCTGGTTTTACATGAATAGATCAACGAGTTAAAACAATAATTGATAGAATATATGCTTCAAATAAAATAAATATTTTAAATTATAAAACTGAATTTTTTATTGAATCAGATCATTTAGCTGTATCTGTTTCCCTTAATCCAGATTTTTGTGAAACCAAAGGACACTGGAAATTGAATACAAAATGTTTAAAAAATAAAGATATGTTAACAGACTTAATTAAAGAAATTAAAAGAATTAAAGATTTAGATATTTTAACATGTGATAGTATTGAATTATGGGCAATTTTTAAAAAACAAATAAAGGATTTTTTAAAAATAAAATGTAAAGAATTAAATAGAAAACGAAATGAATATTATGAAAATTTAATGGAAATATTACAAAGTAAACCTCATAGGGATTAAAATGAAGAAAATCAATTGTATAGAGTCAAATCTGAATTAACACAAATTAATGATGAATTATTTTTAAATGTACAATTGCAAGCCGGCTTAGGTCTAAATTGGACTGGAAAACCTCAATCTGTAGTTGAAGAACTGCATCGTAGGAGAGAAATTTTTAAAGGGTATTAAAAATGATCAAGGTGAAATTATTGAAAATGAGATAAGAAAGAGAAATGAAATCAAATTACAGGCTAGTAAGACCTATGAACATGTAGTTATTGATAAAGAAAAAGTTAACATCTTTTTAAATTCCTGTCCTAAAATAAGTGTAGGAAATTCTAATGAAATGACTAATCCAGTAACAGACGAAGAGGTTACTAAAGTCTAAATGATGGAAAAACTCCAGGCCCTGATGGCCTGCCTGCAGAACTGTATAAAGTATGCTCTTCTGAAATTGTAAGCCTTTTGGTAAATTATTTTAATGAAGCAATTGAAAAAGATCTTTTAAACGATTGCTTCTATGAAGGAGTGATTTCTTTAATTTACAAAAAAGGGGATGAAAATATTTTAGACAATTGGAGGCAAATCACTATAATGAATGTAGATTATAAGATCCTTGCAAAAATTTTGATGAACAGATTGGAAGGAAATCGAAAAAGAACAAACGTGTGCCATTAAGGGCAGGTATATGTGGGACAACTTATGTATTATTAGAGAATTAATTTCAGACGAGCATGCTAAAAACTTTTTTCTCATGAGCTTGGACCAAAAAAAGGCTTTTGATTTTCTTTCTCGGGACTATTTGTTGAGTGTCATGGAATTTTATGGTTTCTCTAAAAAAATTATAAATATTTTAAAATTGTTATATAAAAAAACAGTTGTGCAGATTAATGTTAATGGAGTGTTGACCGATAAATTTGAGATAAAAAGAGGTGTTAAACAAGGCTGCCCATTGAGCGCTGCCCTTTATATAATGGCAATTAGCCCCTTACTAAACAGAATTAAATCAGATAAAAACATTTTAGGAGTTAAATATTTAAATGATTATGTTAAAATTTCTGCCTATGCGGATGATATTGCCGTTTTTATCAAAAACCAGGAAGAATGGCAGATTATCCAAGAACACTTTAAATTTTATGAAGAAGTGTCAGGGGCTAAATTAAACACAAATAAAACAGAAGGTATATGGATGGGTGAAAAAGACCATCCTCAAATCGAAATTGAGTTAAAAGAAGAGGTCAAAATTTTAGGTTTAATTATTAAAAGAAATAATTGTAATGATTTTAATTGGGACAAAAAAGTCAAGAAATTAAAAATGAATTAGGTCGGTGGAAAATCGCAAACTACAAAACAAGAATTAACATAATTAAATCCTTCATATTACCGAAATTAAATTTCTTGGCTACAATTTTTCCTCCTAAAGAGTCTCTTATCATTAGTTTAAATAAATTATGCGTACGTTTCATCTGGGGGAATAATAGGGAGGTTACTAAAAGGGACATTCTCTTTAAAAATAAAGCACTAGGTGGTTTAGGTGCCTTAGATTTAGGATTAAAACTAAAGGTAACCTACTGTAAAATGGTGGCACAGGCACTAAAAAGGGAGGCAGTATGGATAGGGGAAAAAAAGTCTTGGGAAAAGAAAAGAGGGAAAGCAAGACGAAGTGTACAGTTTTTTAAATTAATATATAGTGATTTTATATTTAAATATAAGGACCTTAATATAGACTGGTGCAACACATCGAGTAAAGACATTTATGAAATTATAAACAAAGAAGAACATGGTGGTATGTATGAATATAGACATTTAAATGAATTGGACTGTAAACAATGTATTAAAAATGTAAATTTTAAAGGGATTTCTGAAAATATGAGATGTTATATGGTTGATTAGTGTAAGAAGAATTGCTGTAAGATGTGTTGTAAAATGGAGTTGTTTTGTTAAGACAAAGACTTGCCCCTTGTTAAACTGCCAAGAAGATGAGACGGTGGAGCACTTATTGATTGAGTGCTCTAGAACTGTAAAGGTATGGGAGAAGGTAAGGGATATTGGTTTTCCATTTGATTTAAATGAAAAAATTATACTGTATGGGATATTTGAAGGAAAGTTACAAAGAAATGTACATGATTTATATTGGTTGATAGTTTGTGTTGTTAATTATAAAATTTGGACAACCAGATGCAAAATGATAATAAACCAAATACAAATAACTGATGATATAGTTTTTAAGCAAATTATATGCGAACTTAAACGGCAAAGGACAATGGACATCAGACACAACAAATATTATCCCAGCATACAGACAGCTCATCAGACGTGCCAAATCAGAGAAGAAGCAAGTTACAAACTGGCCTCCAGGAGCCATCTCTGCTCTTCAGGACTGTTTTGAGCACACTGACTGGGACATGTTCAGAGAAGCTGCTACTTCTGATGACTCCATCAACCTGGAGGAGTACACAGACTCAGTGACTGGCTACATCAGCAAGTGCATTGAGGATGTTACTGTCTCCAAAACCATCACAACCCGCCCCAACCAGAAGCCGTGGATGACTGCAGAGGTGCGTGTGCCGCTGAGATCCCGAGACAAGGCCTTTAAGTCAGGGGACAGGGCTGGCCTCCGAACAGCTAGAGCCAAGCTCTCCCGGGGGATCAGAGAGGCAAAGCGCACCTACGCAAAGAAAATCCACGCCCACTTCCAGGACACTACTGACACTCGGCGCATGTGGCAGGGCATCCAGTCCATCACCAACTACAAGTCACCCTCCCCTGCTTGTAACAGTGATGCCTCCCTTCCAGATGCACTGAACTCCTTCTACGCAAGGTTCGAAGCACAGAACTACACGACAGCAAGGAAGACTACACCTCCTCTAAACGATCAGGTACTGTGCCTGTCCTCAGCTGATGTGCGGAGAACTCTACTCAGAGTCAACCCACGGAAAGCCCCAGGACCAGACAGCATACCTGGCAGAGTGCTCAGAGGATGTGCAGAACAACTCACGGATGTTCTCACGGACATTTTCAACATCTCTCTGAGTACTGCAATCGTGCCGACGTGCTTCAAGACGACCACCATCGTCCCTGTGCCGAAGAAGTCTCAAGTGTCCTGCCTTAATGACTACCGTCCCATTGCACTTACTCCCATCATCATGAAGTGCTTTGAGAAGCTGGTCATGAGGCACATCAAAAACCAGCTCCCGTCCTCACTGGACCCTCTGCAGTTTGCGTATCGTCCAAACAGATCAACAGACGATGCCATCTCTACTGCGCTCCACCTGGCTCTCACCCACCTGGACAACAAAGACTGCTATGTTCGAATGCTGTTCATCGACTTCAGTTGAGCATTCTACTTCCTGCGGAGACTGAGGAAAGCACATCTCCCACCTCCCATCCTCACCATGTTCTACAGAGGGACTGTAGAACGCATCCTGAGCACCTGCATTACCATCTGGTTTGGGAACTGCAACACCTCAGACCGCAAGACCCTACAGCGGATAGTGAGGACAGCTGAGAAGATCATCAGCATCCCTGTTCCCTCCATCACTGAGATCTACACCACACGCTGCATCCGCAAAGCTACCAGCATTGTGGACGACCCCACCCATCCCTCACATGGACTCTTCGCTCTGATTCCGTCCGGCAGAAGATACAGGAGCATCCGAGCCTCCACTACTAGACTCTGCTTCTTCCACCAGGCAGTCAGACTTCTCAACGCACAGAGACAGAGCTGAACCCCACCCCACCCACCACTCACCCAACACACTCACACAAAACTGAACTGAACCCCCCCCACCCTTTACACACACAAAGACTGAACTCCACCCATTTAGCACACAGAGGCTGACATGTCTTTATTCCTATCAGCAATATTTGCTGCTACTCTCAAAAACTATAAACTCTACCTCAGTAACTGCTGTGATTATATATGTTCTATATGTTACAGTATGTTACACATCTCTGCACCTTATCCTCACTATACACTTTATTATACCGTATCGGTACTGCACTGTCCTGACTTTAAATTGTCTCGTCTTTTGTATTTATTGTATTTATTGTTATTTAGTGTTATAATTTTATAATTTTATGTTGCACTGTCGTCACTCCTGCACTTTATGTTGTCTATTGCTTGTGGTTCTATGTTGCACCATGGTTCCGGAGGAACGTAATTTCACTACACTGTGTACCTGTACTCAGATGTAATGACAATAAAAGTCTCTTGACTCTTGACTTGACCATGTTTCACATTTGGGATGAGGTTTTGATGATGGTGTGCTGTGCCTTTTTTTTCTCCACACAGTGTTGTGTTTTCCTTCCAAACAATCAATTTTGGTTTTATCCGTCCACAGTATATTTAGCCAGTAGTGCTATGGAACATCCAGGTGATCTTTTACAAACTTCAAACCTGCAGCAATGTTTTTTTGGACTGCAGTGTCTTCCTCCATGGTGTCCTCCCATCAACTCCATTCTTTTTTTATCTAGTTTTCCTTATTGTATTAATTGATGTGTCAACAAACATGTTAGCATGTGGCAGAGATTTCTGTATTCAGTCTTCAGCTGACACTCTATGATTCTTCCTCACCTCATTGATCATTCTGAGCTGTGCTCTTACAGTCATCTTTACAGGACTTTACCACGTCTAGAGAGAGTAACAGCAACAGTGCTGAACTTTCTCCATTTGTAAAGCGTCTGTCTTACCGTGAACACATGAACATCAAGGCTTTTAGAGATACTTTTATAACCCTTTCCAGCTTCATGCAAGTCAACAGTTCTTGAACGTAGGTCTTCTGAGAGCTTGATCTTTTGGTCGAGGCACGATTCACATCAAGCAATGCTTCTTAAGAACAGTGAACTCAAAACTGGTGTGTTGATGTTTTTATAGGGCAGGGCAGCTTTAACCAACACATCCAATCACATCTCACCACATCCTGCCTCTAATTAGCTCTTAGAAAAGTTTAGAAAATTCTTTACCCTAGGGGTTTGCATACTTTCCCCCCTCACTGTGAATGTTAACATGTTGTGTTCAATAAAACCATGTACCATATATATATATATATATATATATATATATATGTACCATGGCGCCCCCCGAGGCAGACGTGTTTGCTCGCTCCGCTCTAGAATGCCGGTTTTTACTTCTTTTTTTGCACTTTTTACTTTCTCTCTGCAGTGCACAAATGCCATGCACTGATAACTTATGACAGACAAACGTTACTGGACACTGGATTGCAAGATAACCCGCGTTTTAATGGATTTATACCGCCGGAGCTGCAGCCCATTGTTCGCTCCCAAAACCACCGCCACCACCGCGAGGCAGACCCAGACATACCGACCGAGAGCGCGTGTGCTGACCCCAGAAGAGCGCTTCGGAGGCGGCGACGCAAGCGGGGCAAGAGGGGAGGGCTACATGCTAGGCTAAAGGCTCGCGCTAGCAGACCACCGGTGCCTAGCCTCTTGCTAGCTAATGTGCGCTCTCTGGAAAACAAACTGTTCACTAGACGTGGAGTTTCTCCTGCTTAAATGTCGTCCCCACTACCTTCCACGGGAATTTTCAGCTGTGTTTTTATGCTCTGTTTACATTCATCCACGAGCAAACTCCACAGCAGCGCTCGGTGCTCACCCTGATGCCGTCATCATCACAGCTGGTGATTTTAATCAGTGCAACCTACGGACTGTATTCCACAATTACTACCAACATGTGGATATTCCTACACGTGATAAAAACACGCTGGATCACGTGTACAGTAATTTGCTCTCCCAACCCCCCTCCTCCACACTCTCAATATCACCAGGCCAAGTTTGCAGAGCTTTGAGTAAAATCAACCCCCGCAAGGCAGCAGGACCAGACATCATTCCTGGGCGGGCCCTCAAAGCATGTGCGAACGAACTGGCTGGTGTTCTGGCCTCCATTTTCAATCATTCCCTCAGCCAGAGCATTGTTCCCACCTGCTACAAGACCACAACCATCGTCCCCCTCCCCAAGAAGAGCCCCCCCAACTGCTTGAATGACTACAGGCCAGTAGCACTCACTCCGATCATTATGAAGTGCTTCGAGAGAGTGGTGCTGGCCCACATCCAGCACAGCATACCGGACACCCTGGACTCACTGCAGTATGCCTACCGTCATAACAGATCCACCTCAGACGCCATCTCTGCTGCCCTCCACTACTCCCTCTCACACCTGGAAAACAAAGACTCCTACATTAGGATGCTCTTTGTGGACTACAGCTCTGCCTTCAACACGGTCATCCCCCACAAACTCACCCACAAGCTGTCCACACTCAGCTTGCACCCCTCCCTCTGCAACTGGCTCCTGGATTTCCTCACTGGCAGGCCCCAGTCTGTAAGGATTGGCAACAGGACTTCAGCCAGCATCACCACCTACACCGGCACCCCACAGGGATGTGTCCTCAGCCCCATCCTTTACACACTGTTTACCCACGACTGTGTCGCCTCACACAAGGACAATATCATCCTGAAGTTCGCTGATGATACCGCGGTGATAGGACGTATCACTGGTGGAGATGAAGCGGCCTACAGGAGTGAGGTGACCAGGCTGGTGTTATGGTGCGAAGACAACAATCTCGCTCTCAACACGGTCAAGACAAAGGAGCTGATAGTGGACATGAGAAAGGGGAGGAGACCTCATCAGCCACTGTTCATCCGGGAACTTGAAGTGGAGAGAGTGAGCAGCTTCAAATACCTGGGCGTCCACATCAGTCAGGACCTCACATGGACAATAAACACAACGCAGCTGGTCAAAAAGGCTCAACAGCGGCTGTACTTTCTGAGGAGACTGAGGAAGTTTGGGATGTCTCCCAAGATCCTCAACAACTTCTACAGCTGTGTGATCGAGAGCCTCCTGACCAGCTGCATCACAGTGTGGTATGGCAGCACGACTGTGGCAGAGCGCAAACGTCTGCAGAGAGTGGTGAAGACTGCCGAGAAGATCATCATGACTCCACTGCCCTCCCTGCAGAGCATCTACCACCACAGAGTCCACAGGAGAGCTGCATCCATCCTCAAAGACTCCACCCATCCCCAGCATGGACTGTTCACTCTTCTGCCCTCAGGCCGGAGGTACAGAAGTGTAAAGTGCAAGACCACCAGGTTAAAGAACAGTTTCTTCCCCACGGCCATCAGACTCTTGAACACACCTAAGGAATGACCCTGCCTTCAGACTCTAAACACACCTCAGGTATAACCCTGCGATCAGACTCTTGAACACAACTCAGGAATAACCCTGCACTTTACTTCAACATGTTTACATTGCAGCCGTCACTTGTTAATCTTTTTTTAATATATATAGTTAATGTCCATAACTGCATTATTTCGCACTTGCACTTTTTTTATACATTTCTTTGCTTAAGTAACTTTTATTTTTTTATGTCTTTGACAATTAGTTTAATATTTATAACCTTATTGTATTTTTTTGCACTTTTTCTATCTTCTATTTGGCATTCTTGGCGAAGAGCAAAGAAAGAATTTCATTGTACACTGAAACCCGTTTCTGTACTGTACATATGACAATAAACTCTTTGAATCTTGAATCTTGAATCTTGAATATATATATATATATATATATATATATATATATATATATTTTTTTTTTCTTTTTGTGATTTTAGTTTAAGCAGACTGTGTTTGTCTATTGTTTTGACTTGATGAAGATCAGAACACATTTAATGATAAATTTATGCAGAAATCCAAGTATAATCCCAAAGGATTCACATACTTTTTCTTGCAACTGTTTATGCTAGTTTTTATTGGTTTATCTGTTAAAATCTCAACACAATACATTTAAATTTTTGGTTGGTTTAAGGTGACAAAATGTAAAAATAGTTTAAGGGGTATGAATACTTACGGAAGCCGCTCTATGCAGCACAGTGCATTACTTCACAGTATAAACTGGATAAAGGGGTTATATTTGAATCTCTGGCGCCCTCTAGTGGTGCTTTAGTGTTCACAACCCACACAGACAATGTTCCAGCAGTTACTTTTTCTATAATTTTTTTCTTATTTTCTTTTAGTTTTTGCAGTTCTTTTTCGTTGTTGTTCACTGTTATCTTAGGGGTGAAAATCTTTAACCTGCATTACTCACATAAACCAGATACATTAGTTATTATTGTTTTATTGTATCAAATATTATAATTATTGTAATTATTTGTGCTTCTTAAAATAAAGTGTTGCTTAAAAAATATAGTTTTGTTGTTTTGCGAAAAGTAAAACACACAGCATGTGCATCCAGAATCATATTTATTTGAATCAAGAAAAATTTAATTGCACTCATATCAGTACAGGAAAAAATGGGTTAAATGCAGTATTGAAGGGGGAAGAAAACAAAGAATTTATTAATTAAGAATTGATTTTATGGCGAATCCCTGTAGAACAGGAAGTGTAGGACTGTAGAGGAGGCATCTCGGCTTTTACTCAGTGCAGTCCATGATGCTGTTATCGGTACCGATGACCCACAGATGCCCGAGATCGTAGGAAACATGCTTGACTTTCTGTCGGAACGGGACCTGGCGCCACCCGGTGCCGGTAGGGTTGGTTGAAGTGATTCCTTCCCTGTAAAAACGCAAAAATACCAGACTGATCGTTACAACAACGACTATTCTAAAATCTTTAAATTAAAGGCTAATTATCCCTATGAATGACACTTAAATTACACCAAATTAGTCAGTAAATTTTACCTAGCAAATATGTCTCCACTGGAATGGACCCCATAGACTTTTCCATCAGTTGAAACTTCAATCATGGAAAGAGCTCCAGATACATTCTCCCAATTTAAGGAACCAGCACAGGTGTTTGAGGTCACACCCTGAAATAAAGCAGATTTACCCCTTATCAGATCATATTTACCATTAGTTTAACCTGGATACTCATTATTATGGTTATTGGGGCAAAACAAGACAAGACAAGACAATTTGTTTGGTTAACACCGTAATAATGACGCACCTTCATAATGTAGATCTGGTTTCCTGAGCTCACCCCCCAGCAGCTGTTTGGCCCACAGCTGTAGTACTTTAGCCTTCCTGGCAGGCTGGTCCAGGAAGAGGCTTGACCCCCTTGAAGGCAGTAGACGTAATCGTTCATGTTGACTCCAGCTGGAAAGATCATTCCTCCAGCATCCACCTGCTTCAGCTGACCTGGGAATAGAAGAAAACCAGGTAAAAGATGAATAGAAACAGGTGAAATTCCAAAATCTTGGATTACTTGGATTTCTGTGTAAATTGGTCATTAAAGGTGTTCTCAAACTCTTGATGTTCATGCGTCCACGGTAAGACAGACTGTCTTCAAATGGAGAAAGTTCAGCACTGTTGCTGCTACTTTCCCTAGGCGTGGTAAAGTCCTGTAAAGATGACTGTAAGAGCACAGCACAGAATGATCAGTGAGGTGAGGAAGAATCCTAGAGTGTCAGCTGAAGACTGAATACAGAAATCTCTGGCACATGCAACATTTTTGTTTTAAAAGAATGGAGTTGATGGGAGGACACCACGAAGGAAGACACGGCTGTCCAAAAAAAAAAAAACATTGCTGCACGTTTGAAGTTTGGTGCTTTGCTTTGCTGTCTCAGGGTCTGGACGGATTTTTAAACTTGGGAATAATGAATTCCCAAGTTTACCATGTTTACAATTTGCAGGAAAACTTAAGACCATCTGTCCTCCAACTGAAGCTCAACAGAGGATGGATGATGCAACAGAACAACGACCCAAAACATAGAAGTAAATCAACAACCGAACGACTTCAACAGAAGAAAATAAATAAATACTCCTTCTGGAGAGTCCTGTCCTCCTGATCCCAACTGAGATGCTGCAGCATCATGACCTCAAGAGAGAGATTCACACCAGATATCCCATAATATTATAGCTGAACTGAAACAGTTTAGTGAAGAGGAATGATCCAGAATTCCTCCTGACCGTTCTGCAGGTCTGATCTGCAGCTACAGGAAACCATTGGTTGAGGTTTTTGCTGCTAAAGGAGGATCAACCAGTTATTAAATACAAAGATTGACATACTTTTCCCCCCATATGTTTGTGTGGTTTTAGTGTTTGTTTAGTGTGTATTTGTCTACTGCACATTTAATTTTTTGTCTATAACACATTTTATAACCAATTATTGCAGAAATCCAAGTATAATCCCAAAGAGTTCACATACTTTTTCCTGCGAGTGTACATTTATCTCTGACTCACCGTTAACAGGAACCCAATCTCCGTGATTGAGTCTGTGGATGTAATTGTTGGCGTTGACTCCCCAGACTCCAGCAGGTCCTACGCTGACGTGCTTCAGAGATCCAGAAAGTTGAGTCCAGGTGCCGCTGTAGAGGGTGAAGATCTTATTTGCTGAGTTCACTCCAAACACCTGACCGTTCCCAGCATCAATCTGCTTCAGACTGCCTGAAACCCTTCTGCAGTTTAGAGCTGTAGGAATATCAATCAATCAATCACCAATCAATCAATCAACCAATTAGTCAAACAATCAACCAAACAACCAATTACCAACCAACTGACCAATCAACCTTTATTTTCACTCAGTACTTCATTGAGGGTTTTCCTTAGGAAAGGAAATTCTTAGGAAATTGAGTTTTTGTTGGGTTGTAAAGGGCACAGGAACCTTCAGGTTTAATGGTTCCAAACGTCCAGCTGTGTTGCTGCTCCTGTATCAACTCTAGTCTCAAACAATCTCAAGCAGTCTCATCCTCACCCTCTTCTTTGTTTGCACTTATGTCTTATTATGATCTTATCTCGTCTGTGGTTAAATATTTCCAGACTGCAAAACATTTGTTTTATGGTTCCTGTTTGATATATTGAAGGTTGTTGCGTTTTCTCCTGGTTCTGGGAGCTGCTGGTGTGACTGAGTGAACGGGTTTATGAAAAGGGGGAGGCTCACAGGTGAAAGTGAAGGGAGCCCCTGCAGGTAAGGGTGGGGATCCCTGTACGTTTAATGTATGGCAGCTGTATTAGGCATGTGCAGGGCTCGTGTGGAAGGTGAGTGATTGTGTCTTTTTTTAGTTTAGGTATATTTGTATAAGATGCTAAACCACAGAGGAAGTGCAATTTGAGCCCCAGAGACTGGTTAAGATTTAGAGTAGCCCTCTCCGGATGCTAATTCTTTTTGGGATCAAATTTTAATACTCATAACATATATTCATAACATATATAATGATATCATATATTTTACCTTGCAACCCCTGTCCCTACAGTCCCATCCTAGAACTCCACCCTCCAAAACCCCTCCCCATGACACCCCACCCCACCTTCTAATGGCCAGATTAACACAGTAAAAAAATGCACAAAATGTCATTCACATTTGCAAAGAATAAGAGTTGTAGCATATTTGAAGATAAATAGATGCTATAGCAATAATAATAATAATCACAAAAACCGAGCTGAGGACCCACACCTCTTCTGAGTTTTTTTTCCACCCATTCTCCAGTCTCATTGGTGGAGAATCCGTTGCGTAGGCACATTTCTTACAGTATATTATTATTTCAAAACGATTAGAACAGTAAAACTGACTAATAAATAATAGAACTATAGCCATATAAGTAAATCATTTAATTTAATAATATATACACTTAAATATATGCATCACATATTTATGCTATAAATCTTCTTATCTGCTCTGCATTTTGATCCAACGCCTACCTCAACCGTAACATCAGGTACACGTTAAAAGAGGGTCTACCATCATAGATCTAGAGTAGATCTACGTCTAGAAGGTTGCATGATTACTCTTACCCAGACCAGAGGTCCAAAGGTTCAGGATCACGAGGAGGACGGCTGTTCTTTCCATGATCTTCAGATCAGTGATGGTCTTCAGATCAGTGATGGTCTTCAGATCAGTGATGGTCTTGTTGGAAAAGGCATTGAGTACCCTTGGCTGTTCTGGGTCAGGTTATATACATTTCGTGAAGGAGAAAAGTAAATATGATGAGTATTATTCAGGGTGGAGTCAGAGTTACTAAGGACCAATCAGGAGTCAAGATTTTTATTGTCACGTCACAGAGTACAGGTGTACATGTGAGTGAAAAACTTGGGTGCAGATTCCCACCAATGTGCAAAGAATAAGTAAGTATGTATGAGTAATAAAATAAAATAATATAAAATAAGACATACAGATAGCTTTACAGTATAAACACTATTCACAATACACTCCATAACAATAAACATGATAACTTACACTATAGAGAAATATTGCACAGAACAAATATCGCACAGTGTTTGTGTGGAAGTGAGGAAATAGTCCAGTAGGTGACAGAATTACTGTGAGTAAGTGCAGGTAAGGAATGAGTTGAGTGGGGAGTGCAGGGGGCAGTATTAAATAAAGTAATGCTGTATAATATGGGAAAGTCTGATAGATGCAGTGTAAAGTGCAGGGTGCAGAGTTTGTATGGGTGTCAGTCAGTGGGGAGGGTTGGGCAGAACACTGTTCTTTTGGCTGTTCAGCAGCCTGGCCGCCTGGGGGAAGAAGCTGTTCTCGGAACCTGCTGGTTCTGGTCTACAAGCTTCTGAGCCTCCTTCCACTCTGCAGCTGTGAGAACAGGGAGTGGCTTGGATGGGACGGGTCCACCAGTTTTTCAGGATCTTAACCTCCTCTCTGTATGCCGATTCGTCGTTATTGGAGATCAGGCCAACAATTGTTGTATCGTCAGCAAATTTGATGATGACACTGGAGCTGTGTCTGGCTGTGCAATCGTGGGTGTACAGGGAGTACAGGAGCCGGCTGAGCACACAGCCCTGAGGGGCTCAGATGTTGAGGGTCAGTGAGGAGGATGTGATGTTGCCCATCCTAACCACCTGCTGTCGGTCCGACAGGAAGTTCAGGATCCACCTGCAAAGTGTGCTGTTCAGACCCAGATCTCGGAGCTTGATGTCGAGCCTTGAGGGAACGATGGAAGTTTCATGTTTTATCTGCCCAACAATTTTATTATTAATAAAAAAAACATTCCTGCATTTCAGACCAAAAACCTGATAAAACACAAAAAACTGTGTGAAACTCTTTTCTGTCTGTTCTGCGAAACAACGACATAATCTCATAAGAAATAAACTACTGTATAAACAGTTAAATCATAAAGGTGAATTTTAATGTATTTAAAACTAATTCATGATTCACAGTAAAACGTGCAGAATTTTAAAATAATTCTCAATCAGACACCAAAACTTTTACATTAAAAAAGCAAGTTTGATGCAGGTCTGAAAGGCATGAATGGATGTAAAGTATACTAATAAATAAGAAAAGGATTAAAAGGAAGCTGAGCAGATAAAAGATTACATGTATTTAGTTCATACTGGATCTTTATTACACAGAAATTAACGGTTCCTCTCAACATAAACCTGCAAAATGCATCTTTTCAAGATCAAGTTTTACGACTTTTCCCAATAACAATTCTTCTGAAGTTACTATTGAATAAGTCCCAAAGTTTCAGCTTTGCAGCTTCTACTGTATCAACAACTTCTTCCTTATTAGCGCTTATGTCTCATTTAGATCTTATCTTGTCAGTCATTAAATATGTCCAGACTAATATACTTTTGTTTCGCTGCCAGGTTCTATATGTGTTTGTCAGATTTCCGAGCAATGCTCCTAGTTTTCCTTTTCCTTGTTTGATCTGTTGCGTGTTGCATCGTCTCCTGGTCAAACTGTGTTTATGTAGCATTAGCGTAGCTTATTTTACCAATATTGAAGCAAACCTTACAAGATGTGGGATCTGCTAAACCAGCTGAAGGATTTGGGAGGGGTTGGGTTTGGATTTGACTTCTGGTATCACAAATTAAACCGTGTTGAAGGACGTGAATCTGTTCTTGATATCTACATTTTCAAGTCAAGATCAGTGTAAACTCTTAGATCCAGCTACTTTAGACTTTTACTGGTGCTAGTCTCCTTTTAAGCTCTATCCAGACAGGATTAGTATCTCAGGGGGGACGTCTGTAAAAATATTTCACACTTCTACTCAGAGATAAAACTCCTGCATCCGGACTGCAATTGAAAAAAACAGGAGGACCAGTGAGTTTTTTGGCTCGTTTTCTCGGTCACAAGATATCACGTTCAGTAGCTCCTCCATTTCCACTCGGCAGAGGACAAATAGCTATTTTATTAAATGCGAGGAGACAGAACTCAGAGTATGTGAACTTTTGCATTTAAGAACTGGTTGATCCTCCTTTGGCAGCAAAAACAGATCAGACCTGCAGAACAGCCAGGAGGAATTCTGGATCATTCCTCTTTACTAAACTTTCAGTTCAGCTATAATATTATGGAATATCTGGTGTGAATCTCTCTCTTGAGGTCATGAGGCCACAGCATCTCAATTAGGTTCAGGACGTCAGGACACTTTAGAAGACGTATTTATTTATTTATCTGTCTGTGTGTTATCTATCTTAAAAGAAAGTGTTGCTTTAGTTTTTGTTGTTTGTGAAAATTAAAACAGACAACATGTACGGCCAGAATCACATTTATTTTAATCAAGAAAAAATTTAATTGCACTCATATCAGTACAGGAAAAATGGGTTGAATGCAGTATTAAAGGGGGAAGAAAATGAAGAACTGATTAATTAAGAATTGATTTTATTGTGTTTTTAAGAACCCCTGTCGGACAGGAAGTGTAGGACTTTTACTCAGTGCAGTCCATGATGCTGTTATCAGTACCGATGACCCACAGATGCCCGAGATCGTAGGAAACATGCTTGACTTTCTGACCGAACTGGACCTGGCGCCACCCGGTGCCGGTAGGGTTGGTTGAAGTAATTCCTTCCCTGTAAAAACGCAAAGATACCAGACTGAACGTTACACACAACAAATATTCTAAAATCTCCAAATTAAAGGCTAATAATTCCTATTAATTACACTTAAATTACACCAAACCCAACGAGATTAGTCAGTAAATTTTACCTGGCATACATGTCTCCATTGGAATTGACCCCATAGACTTTTCCATCAGTTGAAACTTCAATCATAGAAAGGTATCCAGATACCTGCTCCCACTTTAAGGAACCAGCACAGGTGTTCGAGGTCACACCCTGAAATAAAGCAAATTTACCCCTTATCAGATCGTATTTACCATGAGTTCAACCTGGATACTCACCAGGATTATTGAGGCAAAACAAGACAAGACAAGACAAGGGGGATTAGATATGAGTCCATCCTGAATGTCCACCAGGGTCATTGATGCAAGACAAGACAAGGCAAGACCAGAGAGATTATATGGGCCTCATCTGAATGCCCACCAGGATAATTGATATAAGACAAGAAAAGACAAGACAAGGAAAGAGGGATTAAATATGGGTCCCACCCAGATGCCAAGCAGGGTCATTGAGGCAAGACAAGACAAGACAAGACAAGATAAGGAATTAAATATGGGTCCCAAGACAAGACAAGAAAGGAGAGATTATATGGGTCTCATCTGAATGCCCATCAGGGTTGTTCAGGCAAGACAAGACAAGACAAGAAAAGAGGGATTCAATATGGGTCCCACCTTGATGCCAACCAGGGTCATTGAGGCAAGACAAGACAAGGGATTAGATATGAGTCCAGCCTAGAGGTTCACCAGGGTCATTGAGGCAAGACTATACAAGACGAGAGATTTTATGAGCCTCATCTGAATGCCCACCAGAATAATTGAGATAAGACAAGAAAAGAGGGATTCAATATGGGTACCAAGACAAGAAAAGACAAGAGGGATTAGTGATTAGTCCAACCTAGAGGTCTACCAGTGTCATTGAGGCAAGACAAGATGATACAAGACAAGACAAGACAAGAGGAATTACTATGTGCCCCATAGTGAGATTAAGGTGGGCTGTACCAATGGGGACCATGTTCTACCTTCCCACCACTTGGACCAGAAGAAAATAAGGGGTCTTGTCTTGGTCTCGGGGTGAAAGAAAATGGCAAAACAGCAAAATCATGCCTACCTAAAAAATTACCATCTGCTCCTGGCTTCTTTTTCAGTCTCACTACTGCTAAAACTGAATTTTATCACAATAAATTCAGCTCCCTCACAGACTCCCAGAAACTATTTGCATAATTTAAATCACTAGTCAACCCTCCGCCTCCTCCTCCGGCTACATGCCTTACTGCTGAAACACTTGCATCATTCTTTACTGGGAAAGTGGCAGCTATCAGCAGACAGTTTACTGATGTAACATGTAGCCGTCCTACTACATGCTCTGCAGCCCGGTGTCCCTCCACCGAAGGTGTTGCGCTCTCCTCGTTCACTTCTCTCACTGAGAACGAGACACTGGCTCTCCTAACATGTAGCCGTCCTACTACGTGTCTGCTTGACCCAATTCCCTCAAACTTACTACAAACCATCGCACCTGCAATCATTCCGGCTATCACTCACACGATCAATGCCTCTTTAACTTCTGGTGTATTCCCGACTGCTTTCAAACAAGCACATGTGACACCACTGCTTAAAAAGCCTTCTCTTAACCCCGCCCAGGTTGATAACTACAGACCCCTCTCACTGCTACCCTTTCTCTCTAAAACACTCGAGAGAGCAGTTTTAAATCAGGTCTCTGGCTTCCTCTCCCAGAATGACCTTCTGGACCAGAACCAATCTGGATTCAAAAAAGGACACTCTACCGAGACGGCTCTGTTGTCTGTGACTGAAGCGTTGAAAACTGCCAGAGCTGCAGGTCAGTCCTCAGTGCTCATTCTGCTGGACCTCTCTCCTTCACGCACCATGTGGCCTCAGTTGCTCGATTGTGCCACTTCGCGCTTTACAACATCAGGAAAATTAGACCATTTCTGACGCAACAGGCCACCCAACTCCTGGTACAAGCAGTGGTCATCTCACGACCAGACTACTGCAATGCCCTACTAACTGACCTCCCGGCCTGTGTAGTAAAACCACTCCAAATGACCCAGTTGCTGCTCGTATCAAATTCAAAGTCCTTACAATCTCCTACAAGGTGATGACAGAACAGGCTCCTTCCTACCTGCACTCACTCCTGAAGGCTTACGCTACCTCCCGGCTGCTGCGCTCCTCCAATGAACGTCGCCTCGCTTTACCAAACAAACATTCACACAAAGCAATCCAGACTGTTGTCATACAGAGTTCCCCAATGGAGGAACAAACTACCCTCCACTACCAGATCAGGAGAATCTCTCGCTATCTTTAAGAGACTCCTGAAGACAGAGCTCTTCAAAGAGCACCTACTCTCCTAACACCTCTAACTAACTACCTTCTACTACCAGATCAGGAGAAACTCTCACTATCTTTAATAAACTCCTGAAGACAGAGCTCTTCAAAGAGCACTTATTCTCCTAACACCTCTAACTAACTACCTTCTACTACCAGATCAGGAGAAACTCTCACTATCTTTAATAAACTCCTGAAGACAGAGCTCTTCAAAGAGCACTTACTCTCCTAACACCTCTAACTAACTACCTTCTACTACCAGATCAGGAGAATCTCTCACTATCTTTAAGAAACTCCTGAAGACAGAGCTCTTCAAAGAGCACTTACTCTCCTAACACCTCTAACTAACTACCTTCTACTACCAGATCAGGAGAATCTCTCACTATCTTTAATAAACTCCTGAAGACTGAGCTCTTCAAAGAGCTCTTACTCTCCTAACACCTCTAACTAACTACCTTCTACTACCAGATCAGGAGAATCTCTCGCTATCTTTAATAAACTCCTGAAGACAGAGCTCTTCAAAGAGCACTTACTCTCCTAACACCTCTAACTAACTACCTTCTACTACCAGATCAGGAGAATCTCACACTATCTTTAATAAACTCCTGAAGACTGAGCTCTTCAAAGAGCACTTACTCTCCTAACACCTCTAACTAACTACCTTCCACTACCAGATCAGGAGAATCTCTCACTATCTTTAATAAACTCCTGAAGACTGAGCTCTTCAAAGAGCACTTACTCTCCTAACACCTCTAACTAACTACCTTCTACTACCAGATCAGGAGAATCTCTCACTATCTTTAATAAACTCCTGAAGACTGAGCTCTTCAAAGAGCACTTACTCTCCTAACACCTCTAACTAACTAACTACTTCTAACCTCATTTCCTTCTTCCTCTTCTCTAATCCTCTATCCCATTATTTCCCTTTGACCTCCTTTAGGCCCTATCTAAAAATGTTTTACCTTTAACTTCTATTAATTTTATATTTCACTATTGTAAGTCGCTTTGGACAAAAGCGTCTGCCAAATGTAATGTAATGTAATGTAATGTATAAATTGGTGGTCTTGGTCGGTTAACACCTTAATAATGACGCACCTTCATAATGTAGATCAGGTTTCCAGAGTTCACCCCCCAGCAGCTGTTCAGACCACAGCTGTAGTACTTCAGCTTTCCCGGCAGGTTGGTCCAGGAAGCACCTTCACCTCCTTGAAGGCAGAAGATGTCATCGAACATGTTGACTCCAGCTGGAGAGACCGTTCCTCCAGCATCCACCTGCTTCAGCTGACCTGGAAATGGAAGAAAAACAGGTAAAAGACGAGTAGAAACAGGTGAAATTCCCACACTATGGTAAGATAAGTCTCTGACTTACCGTTAACAGGAACCCAATCTCCGTTATCGAGTCTGTAGATGTAATTGTTGGCGTTGACTCCCCAGACTCCAGCAGGTCCTACACTGACATGCTTCAGAGATCCAGAAATTCGAGTCCAAGCGCCGCTGTAGAGGGTGAAGATCTCATCAGCTGAGTTCACTCCAAACACCTGACCGTTCCCAACGTCAATCTGCTTCAGACTGCCTGGAACCACTCTGCAGTTTAGAGCTGTAGGAATATCAATCAATCAATCAATCAATTAATCAACCAACAAACCAACCAACCAACCAAACAACCAACCAAACAACCAACCAACCAATCAAACAATCACTCAATCAACCAACCAACCAGTCAACCAACCAACCAATCAAACAATCACTCAATCAACCAACCAACCAGTCAATCAACCAACCAACCAACCAGTCAATCAAACAACCAACAATCATCCTTTATTTTCACTCAGGAATACATTGAAGGCAACCCTCATTTTCAATGCAGCCGAGCATTTACAAAATTATAAAATATATAATTAAATTTAGGTTTTTAATCAGGTTAAGCTAAAACAAGGAGCAAAAGAATAAAATCATTATTGGAAAGAGCGTTATAAAACCACGCAAACCATATAAAATTAAATTGTTGAAGTGTTCAATGTTCAATTTACTCAAACAAACACCTTTAAATAGTAAAATCTGAGAAACTGATTCAGAAACTAAGGTGCTCTCTTAATGTTTTTCTTATTCTGTTAAAATCTGTTATATATTTTATGGATGTCCTGCTGTAAAGTGAAGAGAAGTCAGGAGCTGCGATGGACAGTACTACACCATGGACTGCCAGCAGGGGGGGTGGTAGATGTAGGGGAATAACTCCAACTCCCAGAATCCCTGGTGGTGATTAGCGTCAACCGGCTGCACCTGTGCGCTACTCTATATACAGTAAACCCTAGCCAAACCAGTCTCCTCTCTGTCTTTCAAAAGAAGCAAAACGTTTTAGTTTGATTTATTTGAAGCTGAAAGCTGTATTTGATTGGCACACGCCATTTTGTGGCATTATATTTGTTCTGTTTCCCGCCTTTTTTTCCACGTCTCTTCTGTGTTTTTTTTCCCACCCGTTTTCCAACCTCCTTGGTGGAGAAACAGTTGCATAGTCAAATTTCTTACTGCATTATTATTATAAAACGATTCATAGAAATATATCCATATAAGTAAATCCTTTATTTAAACGATATATACACTTAAATATACTATTTTTATTCATGATATAAATTATCCTATCTACTTTGCTCTTCCAAGAACAGATCCAAGACCTACCTCAACCGTAACATCAGGTACGGGTTAAAAGAGAGTCTACTAACCCAAATATACCCATAAATCCAGAGTAGATCTACGTCTAGAAGGTTGCATGATTACTCTTACCCAGACCAGAGGTCCAAAGGTTCAGGATCACGAGGAGGACGGCTGTTCTTTCCATGATCTTCAGATCAGTGATGCTCTTCAGATCAGTGATGGAAAAGGCGTTGAGTACCCTTGGCTGTTCTGGGTCAGGTTATATACATTTCTTGGAGGAAAAAGGTAAATATAATGAGGATTATTTAGGGCGGAGTCAGAGTTACAGAGGACCAATCAGGAGTCCAGACCTGTTTGCATTTAACGAAAGCAAACTTCGTTTTAAGCACATGAAACAAACTAAATCCTAAAAGAAAACACTTGGGCCAATATTTACTCAATGGTAATCACCTAATATTTAATAGATAAATATCAGTATTTCTCAACTACAAAGTAGCAAAGACTACGACATTTTATGCGCGACCCCAAATAAAAATCTTCCCAACTTCATTTTATTTATTAATAAACATCCATTCCTGCATTTAAGACCAAAAACACTGATGAAACACAAAGTACTGACTGTAAAAAATACTGTATAAATGTAACAGTAAATCATAAAGAGTTCTGTCCAATTTCAAAATTGTAATTGCAGTAATGCTCTCTTTAACAGTGATTTATAAATGTGTACTGCTGAAACTAATTCATGATCGACAGGAAAAAGAGCAGAATTTTTAAATAATTCTTAATCAGACACCAAAACATCAGCATTGAGAAATTCTGTGTGTAGTAAACTTATTTATTTTGACATGTTTTTTATTGCAAACAGAGTGAACCCAAGAAATGTCATGTTTTATCTTCCCAGTTTCATTTGACTTATTAATAAACATCTCCAAGACTGGAGATACAGGTTTTTACCATGATCAAGATCCACAAAAACAGAAAAGTTTTAACTTATTCAGATTTAACCCTTGTGTGGTGTTCATATATATATTTTTTAAACTCAGTAAATACAACCCAACTCCACAGAGATTTAATTAACCTCCATGTAATTAAACTCAATTAAACTCAGCATCAGTGTGTAGTGATGCCCACCTGGGCTTCCTTTCATTGAGTATTGCATTATATTCTATTTTATGTAACATTTAGGGAGTTAAACAAATACAAATGTGAGTTATAAAGGAACTCTGACGAAGCGATAAATATTTAACTATTCTGAAAGTGTAGATTTAACCCCAAAGATATAAACCCTGAAAAATATTTATAATAAACTTATTTATAATAAATTAAAGACTCATTTAATAGAATTTTTTTTAATTTAGAAAAACACAAAATGTGAATAAAAAACAAAATATATAGATATGGGCTTATATAAATCCTCTACTTTAATTATACAAAAAATATATATTATAACAAGAAAAAGATCAACAGAATTATGAATACATAAAAGAAAAAAATACAATACGTTGATCTTTTAGATGTTTTTTTATGATGTTTTATAGATTCGCTTTTTTGCCAAATGGTTAAAATCATTCCTGAAAATTAAACTCTACAGGAGAGAAAATAGAAAAATAGAAGTTGATAAAAGCATGTAAAGTTTCTTCTTGGTGTCGATATTGTCCATTTCTTTTTAACAGTATCTAAGTTTTATGTATCTTTTTGATTTTAGCCTCTTCAAACTGGGTAAGAACATTTTCAAGTATTGCTATTTACTATAAATTTAGTAAATTGTTACTAAATAGCATCTGAAATGCTTCGATACTTTGTATCCACAGTGCCAGAATGTCTTTTTAGTGTTTAGAAATAAATGGCAACATTGTTGCAGTCTGAAAAGCAGAAATTGATGTACAGTATAATAATAAATAAATGACGGTTCCTCCCAACGTAAACTGCAGAATGCATCTTAGTCTTACGACTTTTCCCAAGTTCCAACTCAGCAGCTGCTACAGTATCTCAACACTAACTCAAACAGCCGCTTCATTATTTGCACTTATGTCTTATTTAGATCTTATCTCGGTGGTTAAATATGTTCAGACTTCTCTATACGTTTGTTTTGTTGCCAAGTTCTATATCTGTTTGTCAGATGTTCCCAGTTTTCTTTTCCTTGTTTGATCTGTTGCGTGTTGCATCGTCTCCTGGTCACACTGTGTTTATGTAGCATTAGCGTAGCTTATTTTACCAATATTGAAGCAAACCTCACAAGATGTGGGATCTGCTGAACCAGCTGAAGGATCTGGGAGGGGGTGGGTTTGGATTTCACGTCTTGTAGCACAAATTAAACCGTGTTGAAGGACCTGAATCTGAATGTAGTTCTTGATATCTACATTTTCTGGATTTTCTTTTAGTCAAAAGATTTTAGACTTTGGCTTTTAGTCAAAAGATTTTGGATTTAAGCTTTTAGTCAAAAGATTTTAGACTTTAGTTTTTAGTCAAAAGATTTTGGACTTAAGCTTTTAGTCAAAAGATTTTGGAATTTAGCTTTTAGTCAAAAGATTTTGGATTTAAGCTTTTAGTCAAAAGATTTTGGATTTAAGCTTTTAGTCAAAAGATTTTGGATTTAAGCTTTTAGTCAAAAGATTTTAGACTTTAGTTTTTAGTCAAAAGATTTTGGACTTAAGCTTTTAGTCAAAAGATTTTGGAATTTAGCTTTTAGTCAAAAGATTTTGGAATTTAGCTTTTAGTCAAAAGATTTTAGACTTTAGCTTTTGGCCAAAAGATTTTGGACTTTAGCTTTTAGTCAAAAGATTTTGGAATTTAGCTTTTAGTGAAAAGATTTTGGACTTAAGCTTTTAGTCAAAAGATTTTGGAATTTAGCTTTTAGTCAAAAGATTTTGGAATTTAGCTTTTAGTCAAAAGATTTTAGATTTTAGCTTTTGGCCAAAAGATTTTAGACTTCAGCTTTTGGCCAAACGATTTTGGAATTTAGCTTTTAGTCAAAAGATTTTAGACTTTAGCTTTTAGTGAAAAGATTTTGGACTTTAGCTTTTAGTCAAAAGATTTTGGAATTTAGCTTTTAGTCAAAAGATTTTGGACTTTAGTTTTTAGTCAAAAGATTTTGGAATTTAGCTTTTAGTCAAAAGATTTTGGAATCTAGCTTTTAGTCAAAAGATTTTGGACTTTAGATAGGTATGTGTATGTTTAGAACAGTTCTGTTCTACCCGCGGAGGATTTTTACTATCTGAACGTGGAATACCCACCTCTGTGTGTAAGTAACTACAGGTTTAAATAGGATCTCCGGTGGATTTGGTGTTTTACAGAGACTCTAAGACTAGGTCATTGTCTTAACTGCACTTAGCAGGGCATTATTACACATGTTGTAAAGTAACATATGATACTGCAAAGACTGTTATTAGTGTAAAAATCTCTTTATTTTAAAACGTTTCTAACTGTTGACCGGTGATATATTTGCATATATGAATATTCATGAGCAAAAGCCGGAAACCTATCGTTTTTCCATCCACTCCTCCGCCGGACTAATGCAGTGTTATACCGGATCACCAGAGCACTTTTCCTTTTCACCAAAAAACAGCTCACATAGCATTCATTCATACTAGAGACCAGAACTAGACATTTTAAAATGAAATTTTATTTTACTTTTTCTACGTTGTAATTGTAATTGTTGTAATTATAGTTTTGTGCATATTGTGGGAACCTATAAGCTCTTGTGGCTGAATGCAGTCGCATCCCACCAGCAATACAAATGTAGTTGAAGTAGGACATTTACTTTAGAAACTGCATCAAATAAAATCATCTCCTATAATGGAGAGGTCAAAAGCGAGAGGTTGAGATAGTTGTTGTAAGTGAGCGGGATGTTATGTAAACATCTTCACGGTACACAGATACCGCAAACAGGAGGATCCATGTTATCTTAGGGGAACAAAAAAATATATGATAGATATTTGGACCACTGCCAGTGTCAACGTTAGCATACCCTTATAGAACATCTTTAACCCACCCCTTCATTCAACTGTTCATTCTAGAGATCATTCCACTCAGCAGATCAATCCTCTTTTCTGATACAACCTGCTAATGTTCAACTCTGTCTGATCTTAGCAACTGCCTAGCAACACCTTATTAACCACGTGGAATACTAAGCAACTGCCTAGCAACACCTAGTCAATGACCACAGATAGGATAGCAACAGCTCAAGCAAAAGCAAGCACCTTCATAGCAACAACCTAACAATACCTTAGCAATCACTTGGTTAACCATAGCAACGCCATGGCACCCGCTTAGCAATGACCTTCCATAGCAACCATGTATCCAAAGGTTTTTGGACAGTGCTCTATTAACCATAGTTTAGCCAAGTTTTTTGGACTTTAGCATTAACCCAAATGTTCTTGGGCTTCAGCATTTAGTCAAAAGATTTGTAACTTTAACTTTTAGCCAAAAGATTTTGGACTTTAGCTTTTAATAAAAAAAATGGGACTTAATCTTTTAGCCAAAAGATTTTGGACTGTAGCATTTAGACAAAGTCAACAACCATATTAACTTTTCAACGTTATTAAAAATATTTTTGGGATTTTTTGGGTTGGGTATTAGTTTCTCTGATTTTGCTATTTATAGGTTTATGTTTGAGTAAAATGAACATTGTTGTTTTATTCTATAAACTACAGACAACATTTCTCCCAAATTACAAATAAAAATATTCTCATTTAGAGCATTTATTTACAGAAAATGAGAAATGACTGAAATAATAAAAAAGATGCAGAGCTTTCAGACCTCAAATAATGCAAAGAAAACCAGTTCATATTCATAAAGTTTTAAGAGTTCAGAAATCATCAATATTTGGTGGAATAACCCTGTTTGGTTTTTAATCACAGTTTTTTTTTTTCATGCATCTTGGCATCATGTTCTCCTCCACCAGTCTTACACACTGCTTTTGGATAACTTTATGCTGCTTTACTCCTGGTGTAAAAATTCAAGCAGTTCAGTTTGGTGGTTTGATGGTTTGTGATCATCCATCTTCCTCTTGATTATATTCCAGAGGTTTTTAATTTAGTAAAATCAAAGAAACTCATCATTTTTAAGTGAAATCTTATTTTTACAGAGGTGTGGAGATTAAGCTCTGGCGCCCTCCAGAGGCGGTGTAGCAGCTTTACCACCACTGCTCACACACTCCAGAGATACATATGGACCACACACACACACACACACACACGCACGCACGCACGCACACACACACACGCACGCATATACACACACACACACACACACACACACACTCACACACACACACACACACACACACACACACACACACACACGCACGCACGCACACACACGCACGCATATACACACACACACACACACACTACACACACACACACTCACACACACACACACACTCACACACACACACACACACACACACACACTGAGAGACTAAACGTTAAGAAGCTTTCAGCAGAAATTCCTGGAATTCAGAGGATCTGCTGTTAAACCCTCTGGGTTCCATCAGCTCCACCTTAAAACCTAAAACCACCTTAAAAACACACACACACACACACACACACACACACACACACACACACACACAGCCCATCTGAGTGAATGATAGCTGAGTGACCAGACACTGTGACCCCATAACCCACTTCCATATATTCCACCTTAAGGGGCGTGTCACTTTCTGAAGGATATATGTAGGTCATATATACTGAGGGGGCGGAGCTACAGTCTCTCATTATTAGAGTGAATATTAATATTAATAGCACTCTAAATGTAGGTATTGTGATGTTATACACTGAGGAGGGGGCGGAGCTACAGGCTCTCATTATTAGAGTGAATATTAATATTAATAACACTCTAAATGTAGGTATTGTGATGTTATACACTGAGGAGGGGGCGGAGCTACAGGCTCTCATTATTAGAGTGAATATTAATATTAATAACACTCTAAATGTAGGTATTGTGATGTTATACACTGAGGAGGGGGCGGAGCTACAGGCTCTCATTATTAGAGTGTATTAATATATATTAATAACACTCTGAATGTAGGTATTGTGATGTTATACACTGAGGAGGGGGCGGAGCTACAGTCTCTCATTATTAGAGTGAATTAATATATATTAATAACACTCTAAATGTAGGTATTGTGATGTTATACACTGAGGAGGGGCGGAGCCACAGTCTCTTAAATATTAGAGTAAATATTAATATTAATAGCACTCTAAATGTAGGTATTGTGATGTTATACACTGAGGAGGGGGCGGAGCTACAGGCTCTCATTATTAGAGTGAATATTAATATTAATAACACTCTAAATGTAGGTATTGTGATGTTATACACTGAGGAGGGGGCGGAGCTACAGGCTCTCATTATTAGAGTGTATTAATATATATTAATAACACTCTAAATGTAGGTATTGTGATGTTATACACTGAGGAGGGGGCGGAGCTACAGTCTCTTAAATATTAGAGTGAATATTAATATTAATAACACTCTAAATGTAGGTATTGTGATGTTATACACTGAGGAGGGGGCGGAGCTACAGGCTCTCATTATTAGAGTGTATTAATATATATTAATAACACTCTAAATGTAGGTATTGTGATGTTATACACTGAGGAGGGGGCGGAGCTACAGTCTCTTAAATATTAGAGTGAATATTAATATTAATAACACTCTAAATGTAGGTATTGTGATGTTATACACTGAGGAGGGGGCGGAGCTACAGGCTCTCATTATTAGAGTGAATATTAATATTAATAACACTCTAAATGTAGGTATTGTGATGTTATACACTGAGGAGGGGGCGGAGCTACAGGCTCTCATTATTAGAGTGAATATTAATATTAATAACACTCTAAATGTAGGTATTGTGATGTTATACACTGAGCAGGGGGCGGAGCTACAGGCTCTCATTATTAGAGTGTATTAATATATATTAATAACACTCTGAATGTAGGTATTGTGATGTTATACACTGAGGAGGGGGCGGAGCTACAGTCTCTCATTATTAGAGTGAATATTAATATTAATAACACTCTAAATGTAGGTATTGTGATGTTATACACTGAGGAGGGGCGGAGCCACAGTCTCTTAAATATTAGAGTAAATATTAATATTAATAGCACTCTAAATGTAGGTGATGTTATACACTGAGGAGGGGCGGAGCCACAGTCTCTTAAATATTAGAGTAAATATTAATATTAATAGCACTCTAAATGTAGGTATTGTGATGTTATACACTGAGGAGGGGGCGGAGCTACAGGCTCTCATTATTAGAGTGTATTAATATATATTAATAACACTCTAAATGTAGGTATTGTGATGTTATACACTGAGGAGGGGGCGGAGCTACAGTCTCTTAAATATTAGAGTGAATATTAATAATAATAACACTCTAAATGTAGGTATTGTGATGTTATACACTGAGGAGGGGGCGGAGCTACAGGCTCTCATTATTAGAGTGAATATTAATATTAATAACACTCTAAATGTAGGTATTGTGATGTTATACACTGAGGAGGGGGCGGGGCTACAGGCTCTCATTATTAGAGTGTATTAATATATATTAATAACACTCTAAATGTAGGTATTGTGATGTTATACACTGAGGAGGGGACGGAGCTACAGGCTCTCATTATTAGAGTGAATATTAATATTAATAACACTCTAAATGTAGGTATTGTGATGTTATACACTGAGGAGGGGGCGGGGCTACAGGCTCTCATTATTAGAGTGTATTAATATATATTAATAACACTCTAAATGTAGGTATTGTGATGTTATACACTGAGGAGGGGGCGGAGCTACAGGCTCTCATTATTAGAGTGAATATTAATATTAATAACACTCTAAATGTAGGTATTGTGAAGTTATACACTGAGGAGGGGGCGGAGCTACAGTCTCTTAAATATTAGAGTGAATATTAATATTAATAACACTCTAAATGTAGGTATTGTGATGTTATACACTGAGGAGGGGGCGGAGCTACAGGCTCTCATTATTAGAGTGAATATTAATATTAATAACACTCTAAATGTAGGTATTGTGAAGTTATACACTGAGGAGGGGGCGGAGCTACAGGCTCTCATTATTAGAGTGTATTAATATATATTAATAACACTCTAAATGTAGGTATTGTGATGTTATACACTGAGGAGGGGGCGGAGCTACAGGCTCTCATTATTAGAGTGAATATTAATATTAATAACACTCTAAATGTAGGTATTGTGATGTTATACACTGAGGAGGGGGCGGAGCTACAGGCTCTCATTATTAGAGTGAATATTAATATTAATAACACTCTAAATGTAGGTATTGTGATGTTATACACTGAGGAGGGGGCGGAGCTACAGGCTCTCATTATTAGAGTGAATATTAATATTAATAACACTCTAAATGTAGGTATTGTGATGTTATACACTGAGGAGGGGGCGGAGCTACAGGCTCTCATTATTAGAGTGTATTAATATATATTAATAACACTCTAAATGTAGGTATTGTGATGTTATACACTGAGGAGGGGGCGGGGCTACAGGCTCTCATTATTAGAGTGTATTAATATATATTAATAACACTCTAAATGTAGGTATTGTGATGTTATACACTGAGGAGGGGGCGGAGCTACAGGCTCTCATTATTAGAGTGAATATTAATATTAATAACACTCTAAATGTAGGTATTGTGAAGTTATACACTGAGGAGGGGGCGGAGCTACAGTCTCTTAAATATTAGAGTGAATATTAATATTAATAACACTCTAAATGTAGGTATTGTGATGTTATACACTGAGGAGGGGGCGGAGCTACAGGCTCTCATTATTAGAGTGAATATTAATATTAATAACACTCTAAATGTAGGTATTGTGATGTTATACACTGAGGAGGGGGCGGAGCTACAGGCTCTCATTATTAGAGTGAATATTAATATTAATAACACTCTAAATGTAGGTATTGTCATGTTATACACTGAGGAGGGGGCGGAGCTACAGGCTCTCATTATTAGAGTGAATATTAATATTAATAACACTCTAAATGTAGGTATTGTGATGTTATACACTGAGGAGGGGGCGGAGCTACAGGCTCTCATTATTAGAGTGTATTAATATATATTAATAACACTCTAAATGTAGGTATTGTGATGTTATACACTGAGGAGGGGGCGGGGCTACAGGCTCTCATTATTAGAGTGTATTAATATATATTAATAACACTCTAAATGTAGGTATTGTGATGTTATACACTGAGGAGGGGGCGGAGCTACAGGCTCTCATTATTAGAGTGAATATTAATATTAATAACACTCTAAATGTAGGTATTGTGAAGTTATACACTGAGGAGGGGGCGGAGCTACAGGCTCTCATTATTAGAGTGAATATTAATATTAATAACACTCTAAATGTAGGTATTGTGATGTTATACACTGAGGAGGGGGCGGAGCTACAGTCTCTCATTATTAGAGTGTATTAATATATATTAATAACACTCTAAATGTAGGTATTGTGATGTTATACACTGAGGAGGGGGCGGAGCTACAGGCTCTCATTATTAGAGTGTATTAATATATATTAATAACACTCTAAATGTAGGTATTGTGATGTTATACACTGAGGAGGGGGCGGAGCTACAGTCTCTTAAATATTAGAGTGAATATTAATATTAATAACACTCTGAATGTAGGTATTGTGATGTTATACACTGAGGAGGGGGCGGAGCTACAGGCTCTCATTATTAGAGTGAATATTAATATTAATAACACTCTAAATGTAGGTATTGTGATGTTATACACTGAGGAGGGGGCGGAGCTACAGGCTCTCATTATTAGAGTGTATTAATATATATTAATAACACTCTAAATGTAGGTATTGTGATGTTATACACTGAGGAGGGGGCGGAGCTACAGGCTCTCATTATTAGAGTGAATATTAATATTAATAACACTCTAAATGTAGGTATTGTGAAGTTATACACTGAGGAGGGGGCGGAGCTACAGGCTCTCATTATTAGAGTGAATATTAATATTAATAACACTCTAAATGTAGGTATTGTGATGTTATACACTGAGGAGGGGGCGGAGCTACAGTTTCTCTCTTTGCTTAAGCTTTGAAGTTTCCTGTCTCATAGTGAACCTGATCCCCTTTTAAAGCCCTTAAGATACCACAGCATCTGTATATGAGTGTGTGTGTGTGTGTGTGAGAGAGTGTGTGTGAGTGTGTGAGTGTGAGTGTGTGAGTGTGTGTGTGAGTGTGTGTGTGTGTGTGTGTTTAGCCTCGGAGCAGGCAGTCGTAGGAATGTAGAATGTGCCAGAGCATATTTTATTAGGTGGGCAACTCACACACTCCTGTCCTAGCATGTTGCAGTGTGTGTGTGTGTGTGTGTGTGTGTGTGTGTGTGTTTGAATATGAGTGTGTATGCAGTATTATAAAAATACACACCTCTCTAATCTACCTCCAATCAGTGAGCAACTAGGTTATAATTACATCACTAATCGCTCTCAGCGTATTCGTAATCTTCAGCAATTAGCATATATTTAAATATGCGATAATTATGATGGCTTTTGGATTTGATGCTGAGATCATCTTTAGTCTGGAGCTCATCATTATACTAACTAGTCTGACCACGATAAATCGTATTTGATTCGTTAGAGAATTAGAAAAGTGGGCGGGGCTTCTAGACATGGTGAACACAAGCCTCTGAGGGATCAGAGATACGAGGTTTCAGCTTAGACTTCCCTTTTACACACTGAAACTCCTCCCCATTCCTATAAATGATTTAATGATATTATGGGCTGTAGAGGGAGAAATACTTATGATTCAAAGGATAAAACCTAATCTGTGAAACATGGTGGTGGGAGTATCATAGCTGGGCGTGTAGTGATGACACAGTGTGTTGGAGTTATCATCTCTAATGATGTTAGATGTTGGGCTCACATAGAGAAAAAGAGAGAGTAAGAAAAAGAAAGAGAGAGAGTTAGAGAGAGAAAGAGAAGGAAAGAGAGAGTTAGAGGTAGAGAGAGAGGGTGAGAGAGAGATAGAGAGAGACAGAGTTAGAGGTAGAAAGAGAGAGAGTAAGAGAGAGAAAGAGAAGGAAAGAGAGAGTTAGAGGTAGAGAGAGAGTGAGAGAGAGATAGAGAGAGAGAGAGAGTTAGAGGTAGAAAGAGAGTAAGAGAGAGAAAGAGAAGGAAAGAGAGAGTTAGAGTGGTAGAGAGAGAGAGAAAGAGAGAGAGAGAGAGAGTGAGAGTCAGTTGTGTCTGCAGGGCTGGTGGGCTGGTGGGCATTATTCAGTGAGTTTAAGAGAGAGAGAGTAAAGGAGAGGTAGAGAGAGTGATGGAGTGAGTGAGGGAAAGATAAAGAGAGAGTGAGGAAGAGAGAGAGAGAGAGAGAGAGAGAGAGAGAGGTGTGTGAAAGGCTGAGAGTCAGTAGTATCTGCAGGGCTGGTGGGGATTATTCAGTGTGGTTCAGACAGACGGGTACAGCTGCTGTCTCTCTCTCTCTCTCTCTCTCTATCTTTCTTTCTTTCTTTCTTTCTCTCAGTCTGAGTTTATCTATCCCTTTTTCTCTCTCTCTGTATCTGGTGGAGGTGCCCGGTGCGGGACGTCCCGTCGGTGGAGGCGATATGGCGGGGGGAGCAACTGCACCTCTCCTGCTGCTCACGCTCCTCCACACCGTCACTGCAGATCCCACAGGTAATACATATATTTATATATACATATAAATAAATAAATATATATGTTGGGGTTTCACTAGTTAAGGAGTAAATAATGCAGAATTAAATCATTAATTAATAGCCTTATGCATATGCAATACATACTGTGCAATTTAATTGGTTATTCAGTGTCTGGATTATGCAGCATCTGCAATAAATTATTCAGATTATAACAGAATTATTATCTTCCATTAATAATTCACTGTCTGCTATGAATTAACTACTGTCCACTGCATCTTATTCAGTATCCACTATGGATTATTCAGTATCCACTATGGATTATTCAGTATCTAGTGTGAATGAATCTGTATGCACTTTGATATTTCTGAAATTGCTCTGTAGTTAATATGAACTGTTCAGTATATATTCTGAACCATTCAGTTCCCACTATGGATTGTTCACTATCCACTATAGATTATTCAGCCTCAATGATTTATATGGTATTGGCTATGAATCATGGATTATTCACTATCCACTCCACCCATTATGGATTATGGATTATTCACAAGCTGCTATTAATTATGCACTATCCACTATGGATTATTTACTAGCTGCTATGGATTATTCACTACACACTATGAACTATTCACTATCCACTATGGATTATTCACTACACACTATGAACTATTCACTATCCACTATGGATTATTCACTAGCTGCTATTGATTATTAACTATCGACTATGGATTATTCACTAGCTGCTATTGATTATTAACTATTCACTATGAATTATTCACTAGCTGCTATTGATTATTAACTATCGACTATGGATTATTCACTAGCTGCTATTGATTATTAACTATTCACTATGAATTATTCACTGTCAACTATGGATTATTCATTATAAATTATAGGTTATTAACTAGCTGCTATGGATTATTCACTATAAACTATGAATTATTCATTATCAATTATAGATTATTCACTATTCACTATGGACTATTCATTATCCAAAATGGATTATTCACTATTAATTATTCACAATACACTGTGAATTATTCATTATCCACTATGGATAACTCACTATCCATTATGGATTATTCATGAGCTGCTATGGATTATTCACTTTCCACTATAAATGAATCATTATCCACTATGAATTATTCACTTTCCACAATTGATTATTCACTAGCTGCTTTAAATTATTCACTATCTGCTATAGATTATTCACTATACACTCTAAATTAATCCCCTATGGATTATTTACTATCCATTATGAATAATTCAGTTTGCACTATGGATTATCCACTATAATTATGGATTATTCACTATCGATTATGAATTATTAATTATCCACTATATATTATTTATAATCCAATATGAATTATTCACTATCCATGATAAATTATTCACTATTAACTATGGATTATTCAATATTTACTTATTCAGTATCTACTATCAATTAAGTAGTAATCAGTATGAAAAATTCAGCATCTGGAATGAATTGTTCTTTATCTTCTACATGTTTTTTAATTCAATAATTTATTTAGTTATTTATATTCTATGAATTGTTCATCATCCACTATGAATTATTTAGTATATACACTGATTTTTCCATATCCATTATGAATTACTGATTGTTTATCTGTAGGTTTTGTACAGTTTGGACCCTCGTACAGTGTGTTTAAATAGGTCTGAAACCTCCATGCACACCTTGCACACACACACACACACACACACATACACACACACACACACACACACACACACACACACACACACACACACAGCTGGCTGCTGGTTTGGGCTTGTAGCTGCAGTGAGGTATTTGGTGGCATTCTGTTCAGAATTCAGCAGATTCTACACTGATCTCACTAACGAGCTCATCACTAACGAGCTCTTCACTAACGAGCTCCTCTCTAACGAGCTCTTCACTAACGAGCTCTTCACTAACAAGCTCTTCACTAACGAGCTCCTCTCTAACGAGCTCTTCACTAACGAGCTCTTCACTAACGAGCTCTTCACTAACAAGCTCTTCACTAACGAGCTCTTCACTAACGAGCTCCTCTCTAACGAGCTCCTCACTAACGAGCTCTTCACTAACAAGCTCTTCACTAACGAGCTCTTCACTTACGAGCTCCTCTCTAACGAGCTCTTCACTAACGAGCTCCTCACTAACGAGCTCTTCACTAACGAGCTCTTCACTAACGAGAGATTATTACAGGACCTGAGTGGAAGCAGTGGAGTGATGTTACCTGATCTGCAGGTGTGGAGTGATCAGTAATCACTAATAGACTCTATAACTCTGTATGTTATCTAGAACCTGGGCTGCAGTGCGGAACCGGTTCTGAGTTCTGGGCCCTGTCTGGTTTTGTGAATGAGGCGATGGCCGTCGGCCAATCAGAACAAATGAAATCAGAGATGACGACACCAGAAGCGTCTGCCGCTGTCTAGGAATTATGGGATACGTCACTCTTATGGAAATAAATCACGTTACGATATGAGAGAACCGTTATAGATCGTGAGGGTTTAGAACCCTGATCCGTATCTAATAATACAGTATTTTTATATTTACTGACTCATACATTCATAACACTTTACAGTACAAATGCTAATACATGCATCACTGATAATTCTACTAGATTTCTAGATTTTAAATTGAGTTATAATTGCTAATTAATGCATTTATGCTACATTCTACACTTGCTAACTTGTTATTACCAAGTAATACTTGTTAATTAATGCATTTGTAATGCTAAGAAACATACAGTATACTTGCTGCTACTGTGCACAGTTGCTAAAATTCTAAAGAAGGATAATTAAGATAATTCTTCCTTAAAATAAGCAAATAATCTTACATTTACACAATACTTATTATATACAATTTTTTTCCTAATAAGAACAAAAAGATTTAAACTCGCACTAATACTACAGCAAGTTACAAAATAGGCCGTTATTAAATCATATGCTAGGGCTATTTTAAGGGCTTGGCTAATTATCACTCAAACATTTATGTAACTTTTACTACTATTTACAAATGCTGTTGCTAATTTATACATTTTTTCTTCTTGTAATACTTGAATACTTGCTAATGCATGCATTTCTGCTCATTCTTTGGACTTGTATACTACTTGAAAATTTAAGCTATTTTTACTGCTATACATGCACTTTTACTTTTACTACAAATTGCAAATCTACAAAAAAAATGCCACTACAATTTGTGCCACTTTTAAGTGTTGCAAATTTGAGCATTTGTACATTTATCAGGTTAAAACAGGTTAATTCACACATTTGTGATGCTAATAGAACATGCGTACTCACAAATACATGACATGCCCTTATGCTAATGCTAATAGCTGATAATGTACTGCTAATACTAAATGCTAATCTACAAGCTTTAATACAGTACTGTATTACTGTCAGTTCCAGGTTAATGCTAATGGTTAGCGGTGTTAGCAGTGTTAGCGGTGTTAGCAGTGTTAGCGGTGTTAGCAGTTAGCGTGGTGATGGAGGTGATGGAGGTGAGGTCGGGCAGAATCTGACCCCACTTGCTGGGGAATTTGAGGGTTGGGTTTCAGCAGGTCGGGGTCGCAGCGCCGGCGGGTCGGCTCCGTCCTAATAACCCTGCCCTGCCTGTCTCTGCAGAACCTGACGGGTTAATGCCCCTCTGGACGGGGGGGCAGGGGGGGGGGGGGGTTCTGGAATGTTCTGTCTGGGGTTCTGTGGGCCGGACAGGTGGTTTTGATTCTTTTCCAGGCCTGATCTCCACATCTGCAGCTGAGGCATGTGGCACCGTCGGTTCTGATCTCAGACCCGTTACAGCCCTCACATCTCCACACTCTCAACACATCTCTACACCCACTAGAGTTCTGTAGGGTTCTAGAGCAGGAGTTCGGATGGATTTACTTCAATTCTAAAATGTTCTAGAGTGTGATTGGATGTTCACTTGTATTATAAAGTATATAAGTTTATGCTTTTACAACGTTCTGAAGCATGTGGAAACTCTAGGATGTTCTGCAGTGCAGTTTGTCCTCTACAGTGGTCTGGACCATATCTTTCGATGTTTGTTTCTATTGTAGAATATTCTAGAGTGTGATTGAACATTTATTTAAATTCTAAAATGCTCTACAGTGGGATTGGACATTTCTTTTAAATTCTAGGAAGTTCTAGAGTGTGATTGGCTGTTTACTTGTATTCTAGAATGTTCAAAAATAAGTTTGCAAACATAAGTTTAGAATGTTCCGCAGTGCAGTTTGGCCTCTACAGTGTTCCGCAACATGTTTTTCAATGTTAATTTGTAATCTAGAATGTTCTAGAGTGTGATTGGCTGTCTATTCAATGCAAGGATGTTCTGGAGTGTGATTTGAACATTTATTTGAATTTTAGAATGCTTAATGTGATTAAATGTTTACTTGCATTCTAGATTGTTCAAAAATAAGTTTAAGCTTTTACAACATTCCAAAGCATGTGCAAATTCTAGAATGTTCTGCAGCGCAATTCTACAGTGTTCTGGACCATGCCTTTCGATGTTTATTTGTATTCTAAAATATTCTAGAGTGTAATTGAACAATTAATTAAATTCTAGAGTGTGATGCTTATTTGTATTCTAGAATGTTTGCAAATAAGTTCAAACTTTAACAACATTCCAAAGAATTTAGGCTTTTACAGTTTTCTGGAAAATGTGTTTGGATTTTTGTTTGTATTCTAGATTGTGCATGTTTTTTTTTTTTTCAGAGTGTCTCAACCAGAGCTTTATTATACTCTTAGTGGAAATGAGCTCTAGAATGTCCCAGAGTATGTTTTTGGCCTTTAGAGTGTTCTAGAACATGTGTTTGGATTTTAGAATATGTTTGGATGTTTCTTTGAATTTTAGAATGTTCTACTGAGCATTTCCAGCTTTTACATTGTTCTACAGTTTGTGTTTAGATATTTATTTAAATTCTAGTATGCTCAAGTTATGCTTTTAAGTTAAGGCTTTCATAATGTCTCATCTTGAATAAATGTACATTTTGAGCATGTGAGCTCTAGAATGTTCTAGAGTATGTTTTTGTCCTTTAGATTGTTCTAGAGCATGTGTCTCGATCAGATTTTGTGGATATTTCTAGAGTATGTTTTATGGCCTTCAGAGTGTCCTAGAACATCTTTTTGGAAGTTTATTTGAATTCTAGAATGTTTCACAATGTTTTTTCGGCCTTTATATTGTTATAGAGCATGTGTTTGAATACCTATATGAATTCTATAATATTACAGGGTTAGTTTTGTCTTTTACAATGTTTGAATACATGTGCTTGGATGTTTATTTGCGTTCTAAAGTATATTAACATCTTTTTTTTGCGTGTTCTAGAGCATGTGTTTGGATACTTTTTTAAAATTCTATCATGTTTAAGAAAGTAACTTTTTTGGTTTTATAGTGTTCCAGAGCATGTTTTTGAATGTTTATTTGCATTTTAGAGTTTTTTTTTTTTCAGCATGTTCTAGAGCATGTGTCAAGGCTAGACAGTACTCAGACACGTGCAGATGCAGAACACTGTGATTTATTTTACAGCACAGAAACAACGGGTAGTCAATATACAGAAAAGATTCAACAGGGGCAAACAGCAGCCAGAGAGATAACACGTACCGAATAACGAGGGACAGTCCTGAGGTCATACACGGCAAGGCAATAGTGAAGAGCAGGCAAAAATCAGCGATGGTATAAACAGTCCAGGTAATACACAAAGATCCAATGTCAGAGCGTAGGCAAAAATCAGAGTCGAGAATAAACAATCCAGGGGTCATACACAAAAGGAAAACAGGCAAGAAATAGAAACGCGTTGTAAAGTGGAAAACCAATCAATACTCAGCACAGGTATGCGTGTGAAAGGGCTATTTATACTGTGAGAAATTAGTATTCCGGACTTCCGGGAGGTGTACCGAGATCAGGTGAATGTGTGATGTCAGCGTGTGGTGCGTTCTGGGTAGTGTAGTTCGGAGACTGGAGATCGCAGGGAGCACTGAGTGTGGGAGAGACAGAAGCGCTATCAGCATCAGACCTGACATTATGTAATCAGCTTTTTGTATATTTTTAGTGTATGTTTAAAGTTTTCTAGAATACATTTTGGCATTTACAGTTCAATATGCTGCCTATGTAGTGAGCTGGCTGTGTATTGAGATGCAGCCGTTTCAGAACCTCCTGCACAGCACAGACCTAAATGAGTCCATCAGGTTCTCATCAGACTGTTAATGAGATGAAATAGCTTCAGTGTTACAGAGGAAAAAAACACACAGCAGCCACATGTTCTCCACCAGCAAGCAGCAGAAACGCTATACAGACTGAACGGGTTCTAGATAACAGTGTACCCTGCTTCACGTTCTACAGAGACGTTCTGGAGAACTGTTGGGTTCTAATACTGTTTTAGAGGGTTCCTGTGGTTCTACAATGTTCTACAGCAGTGCTTCTCGGTCAGGTATCTAGAATAATTTAGTGTTTTAGACCTTTTCAGCTCACGTCTCTGGAACCACTAAGTTTTACAAGAACTGTTCTAGAGCCTGGATCTACAAGACAAGACAAAATGCTATAGAACATCAGAGAGAGTGTCTGCATTCTGGAGTGTTGTAGATTTAGTTTTCGGATTGCTGAGTGTTGTAGATTGTGTGTTTGGATTCTAGAACATTGGATGGTGTATATTTGTTTGGATTCTAGAATGTTGTAGAGTGTGTGTTGGGATATTAGAATGTTTAAGAGCCGGTGTTAAAGGGTTAAAGTGTGTTTGGATTCTATAATGTTTAAGATGTGCATCTAGAATGTCATAAAGAGTCTATTAGAATTCTAGAACACCATACAGTGTTCCAATCCTTGAGTTCTGTAAAGTGTTACTGAGTGTGTTTTAATTCTAGAATGAAGTAGAGTGTGTTTGGGATCTAGAGTATTGTAGAGTTTATGATCAGATTCTAGAATGCTGTGATTGGAGAGATGGAGAGATGGAAGGATGGAGTGATGGATAGATGGAGAGATGGAGAGATGGAAGGATGGAGTGATGGAGAGATGGAGAGATGGAGAGATGGAAGGATGGAGTGATGGAGAGATGGAGAGACGGAGAGATGGAGGGATAGAGAGACGGAGAGATGGAAGGATGGAGTGATGGATAGATGGAGAGATGGAGAGATGGAGGGATAGAGAGACGGAGAGATGGAGGGATGGAGTGATGGATAGATGGAGAGATGGAGAGATGGAAGGATGGAGTGATGGAGAGATGGAGAGATGGAGAGATGGAAGGATGGAGTGATGGAGAGATGGAGAGACGGAGAGATGGAGGGATAGAGAGACGGAGAGATGGAAGGATGGAGTGATGGATAGATGGAGAGATGGAGAGATGGAGGGATAGAGAGACGGAGAGATGGAGGGATGGAGTGATGGATAGATGGAGAGATGGAGAAACGGAGAGATGGAGGGATAGAGAGACGGAGAGATGGAGGGATGGAGTGATGGATAGATGGAGAGATGGAGAGACGGAGAGATGGAAGGATGGAGTGATGGATAGATGGAGAGATGGAGAGATGGAAGGATGGAGTGATGGATAGATGGAGAGATGGAGAGACGGAGAGATGGAAGGATGGAGTGATGGATAGATGGAGAGATGGAGAGATGGAGAGATGGAAGGATGGAGTGATGGATAGATGGAGAGATGGAGAGACGGAGAGATGGAGGGATAGAGAGACGGAGAGATGGAGGGATGGAGTGATGGATAGATGGAAGGATGGAGGGATGGAGGGATGGAGGGATAGAGAGACGGAGAGATGGAGGGATGGAGTGATGGATAGATGGAGAGATGGAGAGACGGAGAGATGGAAGGATGGAGTGATGGAGAGATGGAGAGACGGAGAGATGGAGGGATAGAGAGATGGAGAGATGGAGGGATGGAGTGATGGATAGATGGAAGGATGGAGGGATGGAGGGATGGAGCATACCTGTCTCAGGCTGAGTTGAGTCTGAACATGTCCGGAGCTTCAGGCTGAGAACAGACCGACTCTGTGATGGAAAAATATTTCAGCTCCCTGACCCACTTTATCTCCTACATACTGTAATATATATTTTATATTTTAAGAGTTCAGAAATCAATATTTGGTGGAATAATCCTGGTTTTAATCACAGTTTTTTTTCATGTATCTTGGCATCATGTTCTCCTCCTCCACCAGTCTTACACACTGCTTTTGGATAACTTTATGCTGCTTTACTCCTGGTGTAAAAATTCAAGCAGTTCAGTTTGGTGGTTTGATGGTTTGTGATCATCCATCTTCCTCTTGATTATATTCCAGAGGTTTTTAATTTGGTAAAATCAAAGAAACTCATCATTTTTAAATGGTCTCTTATTTTTTTTTACAGAGCTGCTGTTTCATGAAAAACAGCAACAGGAAAGAGATCATAAGAAACCATCTTAACGTTCAATATAAGTCAAAAAGAGTAAAAAGAGTTCATTTCTGCACTAGTTACACTGTTGCCTGCAGTGATAGTTAATGTTATATTTAGCCTGACATCAGATTAACTGACACAGAATTACAACCTGATTCAGTCATTTGCAACATTATGGGTCAATTTAAGATCAATACTTGAAGCTATATTAATGCTACATCTGCTAAATACCATAAATGTATTTGTAAATGTAGGACAGCACTGTATCTGAGTGTCTGCTCAGCTGATTCGCCCAGACCTGTTGAATCAGGATGGAAAAAGCCAAAATTTACTTTTCAGCATTGTAGAATTTAATAGTCTAGAGTGTTTTTTAGGCTAGTAGAATGTTCTTTATGGTATTAATAACTTTTATAATGTTTTACATTGTGCATCTAGAATGTTCTAGAGAGTTTTTGGGCGTGTACAATGTTCTAGATGGTATGATTAACTTTTATAATGGTTTACAATGTACATCTAGAATGTTCTAGAGTGTTTTTGGGCTCATATGATGTTCTAGATGGTATGATTAACTTTTGTAATGCTTTACAGTGTACATCTAGAGTGTTCTAGTGGTTGGATCATGTTCTAGAGAGTTCTTGGGCTTGTATGGTGTTCAAGATGGAATGATTAACTTTTATAATGGTTTACAATGTACATCTAGGCTTGTAGAATGTTCTAGATGGTATGATTAACTTCTATAATGTATTAGCATTTACATATAGAATGTTCTAGAGTGTTTTTGGGGATTGTAGAATGTTCTGTATGCTGTGATTAACTTAGATAATAGTTTAAAATGTGTATCTAGAATGTTCTAGAGTGTTTTTAGAATTGTAGAATGTTCTACATGCTGTGATTAACTTCTAGAAGGTTTTACAATGTGCATCTTGAATGCTCTCAAGGGTATGTTTGGTTTCTAGAATTCCATAGGTGGTCTTTATCTTTTATTCTTTTTCCAACAGTTCAGTTTAGCGTGTGCATCTAGAATGTTCTAGAGCGTAATTTTGGCTTTTATTTAACTAGCTACAGTGTGCATGTGAACTGAAATATATCTAGAATAAATCTAAAATGTGTCTAGAATGTATTAGCGTGTCAAGACAAGAAAACTCAACAGGTGTTGACAAAAATGCTTCAGAATTACATCAAGTAAATAACAATTACCTAAAAAGAACACAAAAAATTTAAACCAAAGAAGAAGCAGAGAAATATACAAAACATTTACAATAAAACAAAGTAAAAGAGTTTCAGGATCTTTTAAAAAGACTCAAACACCTGAGAGAAAAAAACAAAGGTTTCAAATTGAGATTAAAATATAGATTAGCGGTTATTCCTTTATGAAAATTGAAAGATAGATTCTAGATTTTCAGAGCATCTACAGAACAGGCTTGATCTTTAAAACTCAACCAAAAACAGTTGATTGGTTGGAAATAAAGGTGTGTCTTTGGATTTTAGAGAATTCTAGAGCATGAGTTTGGTAATTTAATTGAGTTTTATATTGTTTAGAGCTTTGTTTAGTGTTTGTTTGTTAGTGGAATGCTCTTTAATTTTGATTTTGGGTGTATAAATTCTGGGGGATTATACCCCTCTAGTCCACGCCTGGTATTAGATATGATGTCAGCAGTTTTGCACGTCTGTGTCAGCAGTGCTTCAGTAGAGGATATGAGGACGAGTGAATCGGGGCTGGATGTAGAGTGAGGTAATGCTGTAGTAAATGGTTTTCATGGGCGTGTTCTTCTGTTTCGCCTGTTGACTTTTGACCCTGCATTACTCAGTGATGTCAGAGGATGAATCTCTTACACACCTGGCCTTTCAAAAGTGTGTGTGTGTGTGTGTGTGTGTGTGTTTACAGTGTGTGTGTGTGTGGTGTGTGTGTGTGTGTGTGTTTACAGTGTGTGTGTGTGGTGTGTGTGTGTGTGTGTGTCAGAAGGAAATATATGTTAAATATATAAAAGTGAATTCCTTTAGTTCTCTCTGATTTTCTCTGAAGGCCTTTAGCTTTATTTAGTAGCATTTTACAATAAGAGTCCTTTAATTAACATGTGCTAACAACATAATATCTCTCAAAATCTATAATTTACACTAGTTAAACATTAAAATGCAATAATGTTTAATAATGTCTAAACTAAAGTTAATTAATAAGTAGTTAACATGTTATTATTATTAGAATGTTCTAGAGTGTTTTTGTGGGTTTGTAGACTGGTCTACACAGTGTGAATAACTTCTATTACTGTTTATAATGCACATATAGAATGTTCTGGAGTGTTTTCTGGGTTTGTAAGATGTTTTACAGTGCTTGTCTGAGGTTGTAAGATGTTCTAGAGTGTTTTCTGGGTTTGTAGGACGTTTCTAGAATGTTTTTCTGGGTTTTAAGATGTTCTAGTGAAGTTTTTTCTGGGTTGGTAAGATGTTCTAGATTGTTTTTCTGGGTTTTAAGATGTTCTAGTGAAGTCTTTCTGGGTTCTAGAGTAGGATGTTGTAGAGTATTTTTCAGGGTTTGTAAGATGTTGTAGAGTATTTTTCAGGGTTTGTAAGATGTTGTAGAGTATTTTTCAGGGTTTGTAAGGTGTTGTAGAGTATTTTTCAGGGTTTGTAAGATGTTGTAGAGTATTTTTCAGGGTTTGTAAGATGTAGAGTATTTTTCTGGGTTTGTAAGATGTTGTAGAGTATTTTTCAGGGTTTGTAAGATGTTGTATAGTATTTTTCAGGGTTTGTAAGATGTTGTAGAGTATTTTTCAGGGTTTGTAAGATGTAGAGTATTTTTCTGGGTTTGTAAGATGTTGTAGAGTATTTTTCTGGGTTTGTAAGATGTTGTAGAGTATTTTTCTGGGTTTGTAAGATGTTGTAGAGTATTTGTCAGGGTTTGTAAGATGTTGTAGAGTATTTGTCTGGGTTTGTAAGATGTTGTAGAGTATTTTTCAGGTATTGTAAGCTGTTGTAGAGTATTTTTCTGTGTTTGTAGGATGTTGTAGAGTATTTTTCTGGGTTTGTAAGATGTTGTAGAGTATTTTTCTGGGTTTGTAAGATGTTGTAGAGTATTTATCAGGGATTGTAAGCTGTGTAGATTGTTTTTGAGCATGTAAAATGTTCTAGTGAAGTTTCTTGTGTGTGGTTCAGTGCTGGTCGGGGGGGATGAAGCCATGTGGGAGCAATCGGACAGATAAAGCTCCAGACTGGTGAAGAACGTCTGCAGTTTTACGGCTGAATCTGTTTAGTATCCAGTTTCAAAACAGGCTGGAGACTCTCTTCACTTCCTGTAGAACTGAACCCTGTAAGATCTCCTGAATTCTACGGGTCCAGATCTCCTCTTCTACCTCTTGTTACCTGACAGTGACTCTCTCGTTTAGTATTGTTGTTCATGTGTTTGTGAAGCGAGAAGCTGAAGAATGTGAAGGTCAGTGAAGGTCAAGTGGTCAACTCTGCTGTAATTGAAGACAGTTGTCTGTGTTTAGCTGTGTTTAGCTGTGTTTAGAAAGAATATAGAGTTGGGGTAATTAACCCCCATGCAGGGTGTGATGATTTCCCAACTGAACCCAACACCTAATTATTGATTATATACAGGGGTCGGACAATGAAACTGAAACACCTGGTTTTAGAGCACAATAATTGATTGTGGTGACGGACAGTTCTGGTGGAAACAGGAGAGTTGAGGTGCACATTGAATTCTGCGTGATTTGATCAGCCGTGGTTTTATGTTTTTTGGATACAATCCGGGTTAGCACCCGAACATCCCTTTCAGACAGCTTCCTCTTACAGCATCCACAGTTAATCCTGTTGGATGTGGTTGGTTCTTCTTGGTGGTATGCTGACATTACCCTGGATATCGTGGCTCTTGATGCATCACAAAGACTTGCTGTCTTGGTCACAGATGCTCCAGCAAGACGTGCACCAACAATTTGTCCTCTTTTGAACTCTGGTATGTCTCCCATAATGTTGTGTGCATTGCAATATTTAGAGCAGAACTGTGCTCTTACCCTGCTAATTGAACCTTCACACTCTGCTCTTACTGGTGCAATGTGCAATTAATGAAGATTGAACACCAGGCTGCTCCAATTTAGCCATGAAACCTAAAATAAACACACTAAAATGATGACAGGTGTTTCAGTTTCATTCTCCAACCCCTGTATATATATATATATATACATATCGGTTCTTGCTATAGTTCATTAGTCAAAAAAATACTTCCTAAGGATCATTAATAAGTGTATACAGTGTGATTTATCACAAAACCAGTCTCTTCTAATGCTCATAAACAAGATAAATAAGAATTGTCATTGTAGTTGTTTTTTTTTTGTTTTTTTTTCCCTCTGATATATTTCCTCCGTGTTTACAACAACCACAGTTTCTAGAACCTTGGATTATCACTAATAATGAGTGTTGTTAATAAAGTTGTATTGGTCCTCTGAAGGGGGGGGGTCTTGGTGGCATAGTACATAAAAGTACTTTACATTATTTAGCACTGCCATTTCTTTAAAAGAGTCACTAAAACTAGAAACCGTTTTTATTATTATTAGCTAAAACGTGTTTCTCTGAAGTAAGGAAATAAACCACTCCTGCTTAAATGTTGTATAAACGTTTTCTAACCTTTAACAAGCACTTTTATTGTGGTAATTTCCACCTCTCAAAATATGCAAATCAGTCAATCAATAATGCCGCCTCCCCTTCAACCATCTGTGTCTCACTGCTATCAGAGGAACACTGCTCAGCCCAATCACCTCTCCCTCCTGCCCCGCCCCTAAACCCATACATCACCCCATACATTTTGAGCTGAGGGTGGAGTCAGCTAACATCAGGGGGGTTTAGTTACTCTTTAACCAGACTTCAAAGACGTTTTGTGAATGAGAATAACAAGCGATAAAGAGTTTCTGGTATTAAAGTATTTGATCAGTTGAACACCATGATGTCATCGATGTATAATTATATGTATTAATAATTTTCCACACATTATTCTCTACAGCAGGCAGGTCAGTCCAGAACCTGTAATATAACCTTTATTCTTCCACAGCCATGCCTCTGTAATAATATGTGCAGCATGTAGTTTAGCATTGTCTTGTTGAAAATGCACTGAAAAAAGTTCCTGTAAAAAGTGTCTTGTGGTCTTGAAGGCAGCTCTAAGATCTCAGTGTACTTTTCTACTATAATTAGTAGGAAAGTTAGTTTCTGGGCTCTATTTTAGTGATTTATAGCGTACGGACCAATTGCTTATTTGTTGGTGGTTAATATTGAGCGTAATGTAAAATAAACCAATCAGAGTGTCTCTTTAGCTCATCATTCTCTTTAAGAGTAGATTAAGTGAGCTCTGTCTTTGGTGGATTGCTATTGTAACGGTGCAGCTACCTGGACGTGTCCAACAAACTCTTCTCAGCAGAGGAAACTGAGCTGCTGGTTGACGCTGTGAAGGAGCTCCAGCAGCTCATTTACGGGAACAGCAATGTTATTTTAGGACTAAGACAAGATTGGGCCGCTAACTGTTGATTGTTGTCAGGGTTTTAATCAGTCAGTGGAGCTCCTGTTTTTTTCCGTCACCAAGATAAAACTCCAGAAATGTACCTGAACACACCTCATTTCCAGAACACCACGCCCATCAGTGTAGATATATTCAGAAGATCTGCTGCTGTTTAAACAGCACGGGGGGCGAGGTGTGAAAATAGACTGTTGGCGGGGTGAAAAATAGCGATGAGCATTATGATGTTGCTTGCACAGTGTGTGATAGTATCCCTCTCAATATTCACCAATAAAGGATTGATCATATTATCTTTTCTACACATATATCTGTGCTGGTTGAGGGTTGTTAAGCCAGAGGGTGGCAGAGCAATAAATGTTTGTGTTATGATGTAACCTAAATGTGTGTCTATGAGTGTGTGTGTGTGTGTGTGTGTGTGTATTGAAGAGTTTGTCTATGAGAGTGTGTGTGTTGTTGTGTATTGGAGAGTGTGTATGTGAGTATGTAATGGAGTGTGTATTGGTGAGTGTGTATTGGATAGTGTGTATATTGAGTGTGTATTAGTGAGTGTGTATGTGAGTGTGTGTATTTTACAGTGTGTAGGTTATAGTGTGTATATAATAGTGTGTATTAGTGAGTGTGTGTATTTGAGAGTGTGTATATGATAATGTGTATGTGAGAGTGTGTATATATTGAGTGTGTATTTTAGTGTGTATATGATAATGTGTATTGGTGAGTGTGTATGTGAGAGTGTGTATATATTGAGTGTGTATATATTGAGTGTGTATTTGATAGTGTGTATTGGTAAGTGTGTATTAGTGAATGTGTATATATTGAGTGTGTATTTGATAGTGTGTATTTGAGAGTGTGTATATATTGAGTGTGTATATATTGAGTATGTATTTGATAGTGTGTATGTGAGAGTGTGTATATATTGAGTGTGTATTTTAGTGTGTATATGATAATGTGTATGTGAGAGTGTGTATATATTGAGTGTGTATATATTGAGTGTGTATTTGATAGCGTGTATTGGTAAGTGTGTATTAGCGAATGTGTATATACTGAGTGTGTATTTGATAGTGTGTATGTGAGAGTGTGTATATATTGAGTGTGTATATGATAGTGTGTATTGGTGAGTGTGTATGTGAGAGTGTGTATATATTGAGTGTGTATATATTGAGTGTGTATATATTGAGTATGTATTTGATAGTGTGTATGTGAGAGTGTGTATATATTGAGTGTGTATATATTGAGTGTGTATTTGATAGTGTGTATTGGTGAGTGTGTATTAGCGAATGTGTATATATTGAGTGTGTATGTGATAGTGTGTATGTGAGAGTGTGTATATATTGAGTGTGTATATGATAGTGTGTATTGGTGAGTGTGTATGTGAGAGTGTGTATATATTGAGTGTGTATGTGAGAGTGTGTATATATTGAGTGTGTATATATTGAGTGTGTATTTGATAGTGTGTATTAGTAAGTGTGTATTAGTGAATGTGTATATACTGAGTGTGTATTTGATAGTGTGTATTTGAGAGTGTGTATATATTGAGTGTGTATATATTGAGTATGTATTTGATAGTGTGTATGTGAGAGTGTGTATATATTGAGTGTGTATATATTGAGTGTGTATTTGATAGCGTGTATTGGTAAGTGTGTATTAGCGAATGTGTATATACTGAGTGTGTATTTGATAGTGTGTATTTGATAGTGTGTATTGGTGAGTGTGTATTAGCGAATGTGTATATATTGAGTGTGTATATATTGAGTGTGTATTTGATAGTGTGTATTGGTGAGTGTGTATTAGCGAATGTGTATATATTGAGTGTGTATATATTGAGTGTGTATTTGATAGTGTGTATTGGTGAGTGTGTATTAGCGAATGTGTATATATTGAGTGTGTATGTGATAGTGTGTATGTGAGAGTGTGTATATATTGAGTGTGTATATGATAGTGTGTATTGGTGAGTGTGTATGTGAGAGTGTGTATATATTGAGTGTGTATATGATAATGTGTATTGGTGAGTGTGTATGTGAGAGTGTGTATATATTGAGTGTGTATATGATAGTGTGTATTGGTGAGTGTGTATGTGAGAGTGTGTATATATTGAGTGTGTATATATTGAGTGTGTATATATTGAGTGTGTATATATTGAGTGTGTATATGATAGTGTGTATGTGAGAGTGTGCATATATTGAGTGTGTATATATTGAGTGTGTATATGATAGTGTGTATTGGCGAGTGTGTATGTGAGAGTGTGTATATATTGAGTGTGTATATATTGAGTGTGTATATGATAGTGTGTATTGGTGAGTGTGTATGTGAGAGTGTGTATATATTGAGTGTGTATATATTGAGTGTGTATATGATAGTGTGTATTGGTGAGTGTGTATGTGAGAGTGTGTATATATTGAGTGTGTATATATTGAGTGTGTATATGATAGTGTGTATTGGTGAGTGTGTATGTGAGAGTGTGTATATATTGAGTGTGTATATATTGAGTGTGTATATATTGAGTGTGTATATGATAGTGTGTATTGGTGAGTGTGTATGTGAGAGTGTGTATATATTGAGTGTGTATATATTGAGTGTGTATATGATAGTGTGTATTGGTGAGTGTGTATGTGAGAGTGTGTATATATTGAGTGTGTATATATTGAGTGTGTATATGATAGTGTGTATTGGTGAGTGTGTATGTGAGAGTGTGTATATATTGAGTGTGTGTATATTGAGTGTGTATATATTGAGTGTGTATATATTGAGTGTGTATATGATAGTGTGTATTGGTGAGTGTGTATATATTGAGTGTGTATATGATAGTGTGTATTGGTGAGTGTGTATGTGAGAGTGTGTATATATTGAGTGTGTATATATTGAGTGTGTATTTGATAGTGTGTATATATTGAGTGTGTATGTAAATGTGTATGTGAGAGTGTGTATATATTGAGTGTGTGTATATTTATTGTGTATATATTGAGTGTGTATTTGATAGTGTGTATTGGTGAGTGTGTATGTGAGAGTGTGTATATATTGAGTGTGTATATATTGAGTGTGTATATGATAGTGTGTATTGGTGAGTGTGTATGTGAGAGTGTGTATATATTGAGTGTGTGTATATTGAGTGTGTATATGATAGTGTGTATTGGTGAGTGTGTATGTGAGAGTGTGTATATATTGAGTGTGTATATATTGAGTGTGTATTTGATAGTGTGTATTGGTGAGTGTGTATGTGAGAGTGTGTATATATTGAGTGTGTGTATATTTACTGTGTATTGTAGTAAAATAAGGAACATGTGTAGAAGCTGCTGAGACTCTGTTCTACTCTGAGGGCTTTTACTGATTAAAAACAACTTCAGAACAATAGATCTCATTCATCTAACATCTAACATCTCATTTACTACTGCTGCTCTCGTTAACGAATCAGAACTCAGTCATTAAAATCAGAAACAGAATAAAAACTAAAATGTGTTTCTAAAGTTCTTCATGTTTGTTGAATAGAGTGTTGATATATATCAATAAACACTGTATTAGTTTTATAAAATATTACAAGTTTTTACTTTTTGTCTCAAAATAAACATTTTCAATTAGAGCTGTAAGAAAAAATGTAGATTTATATAAAATTACTGCAAGATTATGTTTTTTTCTGATAAGCACTGTACATTTTTGTAACCTTTTAAGAAAATATCTTCATATTATGCTTATATTATATTATATTGTTTTATCATAGGATGCAACATTGTTGATTCTACTACAAAAACACAGTGGATAATGTTCAAATCTTCGTTAAAAAAAATTGTGTAAGAATGTTTTTTGCAAAGTAAACTTTTTTAAAGAACAGTTAGGGACATTAGTTTTTATTTAGCTCTCAACATTTTCAACTGGGTGTGAAAAAGTTAATATATCAAAATATAATACTATATTATTGTAAGAGTGCTGTAGGAGCCATTAGAATCTTTCTGTCTTCCCTAAATGTTATTAATTTATTTTAGAAAGAAATTCCTGCTTAAGAATGACTTAAAACTAAATAAATACATCCTTAACTAGGGGTGTTAAAACATTTTAGTATTTTAGAATATTGTGATATATATATATATTGGACATTCCAGGATTTTGGTACATTTCAGGGGTGGTCACTTCTGAAAATTTGATCTTCAATTTGATCATTTTTAGTCGTATATTTATTAAATACAGGTAAAAGACTATCAAAAAGTTTGATTCGTCAAGCTCAGGTATCAAAGCAGTTTTTTTAAAATTAGATTATGTAATATATTTGGTAACTTACAGTAACAGGGTTGCGAGTAACAGGGTTGTAAATCTAGGCTAAGTTGTGGTTTACCCCAGGAACAGATGCTAACTGTAAAATTTAGCTATGTACACAAGATCAAGCACAAACATGGTTATATAAGTATATAAAGTAAATTTAGACTCTACTCATTATTAGTCTTACAGTATGAGTAACAGGGTTGCGTTCACTGAGTGACACACACAACCTGGACTAAAACATATTTGGAAAAAACTTAAAAAAAATTGTTAGAGCACTTACTCTTGGTCTTGCCATGTGGGCAGAAAATGTCCTTGTGATGTCACTTCCTTTGTGCCAGTAGACAGTAATATTTTTAACTCTTTCTCTGCAGGTAAAATTCCTTATGGTAACAGGGTTGAGCGCATGTTGTGGGACACGACTTAATAGCATAAAAACTGTAACATGCAAAACAATGTAGACCAAAGAAGTTGTTTTCATAAGTAAAGGAGATGCAGATCAACAACATACAAGAGGAAGTCGTTTATTTAGAGCTTATTTTAATTGTTAAATTTGCCAAAGGAGTTGGTCACCCAATGAGTGGGACAAGAGAAAACGGCCATTTTTTGAGGTGGTCCAAAGGTATTCGGTCTTTTGAATAATATCTAAGGAGATTATTTTTCCACCAAATTTTACAGTTTGTCTTATAACAAGTACATTTCTCACAAAAAAATAGTCATTTAGATATTTTGGATATGTATATTTGAAATGTAAGTGGTGGGACAGGAAATGTACCAAAATACTGGAATGTCCCATATATTTTTTGCAACACTGTTTTGATTTTTACACAGTGGGAAACATTAGAATCTTTGTTTAAAACTAGGTACGTTTGTTTAAAAATAAGAAATGTATTTAAAAAGCAGTTGGTAAACGAGGCTGTAAATTTAAGTAGTTCTTGTCCATTAAAACCAACCTTCTCAATTAAGAGTGTAAGAAAATATATATATATATATATATAAATATATTGAGAGATTATGTTTTGTAACACTGTATCGATTGTAGTGATTAATGTGAGAATGTAGGTAAAATCTGTGTTTTTATAAAGAAGTTTCTGAATGAAAGTCTGGTGAATGGGGATCATGGTGTTTCTAATGTTCTGGAAAATGTTTTTAACAGAATTTCTGTAAAGTTCTCGGTTTGGAGATACGAGGTTTTGTTATGTTGAACATGTGGATGTTTATGATTCAGAAAGGGGGCGGGGCTTGTGGGCGGGGTTTTATTTATACTGATAAATTCCACTGACAATATGTAAGATTTCTAACATGAAAACAATACTGTGTGTGTGTGTGAGTGTGTGTATAATGTGTGTGTGTGTGTGTATATAGTGTGTGTGTGTGTGTGTGTGTGTGTGTGTGTGTGTGTGTGTGTGTATAGTGTGTGTGTGTGTGTGTGTGTGTGTGTGTGTATAGTGTGTGTATAGTGTGTGTGTGTTTAGTGAGTGTGTGTGTGTGTGTGTATAGTGTGTGTGTGTGTATAGTGTGTGTGTGTGTGTGTGTATAGTGTGTGTGTGTTTAGTGAGTGTGTGTGTGTGTGTGTATAGTGTGTGTGTGTGTATAGTGTGTGTGTGTGTATTTGTGTGAGTGTGTGTGTGAGTGTGAGTGTGTGTATAGTGTGTGTGTGTGAATGCCTGGAGTGTGTCTGGAGTCCATTTCTTAATTCTGCTGCCCGTCCTCAACACACACATCTGGCACCCAGACACACACACACACACACTATACACACACACACACACACACTCTCTCTCACACACACACACACACACACACAGTGTGTCACACTGGTAAAAGATAAAACCTGGTGAATTGTGTGTGTTCCTAGATCAAAGCACAGACTACTGTCTCTCTCTCTCTGTTTTGTCTGTCTGTCTTTTTCTGACTGTCTCTCTCTCAGTTCAGTTCAGTGTTTTATTGGCATAAATGTAATTACATACACTATTGCCAAAGCAATTAATAATACAAGTAAACAGATATTATATATAAAAAACTAATAATAACAGAAATAATATACATAAATAAACCTATAGATTAGAGAGATGACAAAAATCAGTAATATTAAAAAGGTTGAGTTATTAATAAAGAAAAGAAGTAAAAGTAGTAATAAAAGCCTGTTAAAGTTAGATTAATAAAAGTGAAAGAAGTAACGTGTCAGGGAGACGAGGAGGAGAACATAAGTGCAGGTAAGAAAAAAATGATAATTTATTAAATAAACAACATACAAACAAACAAACAAAGAACAAGAAAACAAAGCAAAACAAACAGGGAGGCTATACAAGGAAACAAACAAGAAACTGAAAATAAAACAAACTAAACAGAGCAGGGATATATACAAGAAATAAACAGGAAGATAAATCAGAATAGAACAAGGGACTAGGGCTATGAAAACGAAGGCAATGCAAACAGAGAAACGAGGAGAGTCAAACAACAGAGGTAAGTGCAAAGACCTACGAAGGACAAGTGACAAAGGAAAGCTTTAAATTAACACAGGTGGAAAACTACAGGTAACGTGGGACACACACACAGGCACGAGGACAGACAGGAAACAGGGCCAGGACCTGACATAATGTTATAATTTTAATATTAATATAATAGTACAGAACAGATATTAGAACAGATATTAGTAATGATTGGTGGACGGTCTCACTGGTTGTCTCTCAGATTGTGACAGGCTGTAATGTATACTCTCTCCCAGTATGTAGGGCAGTTTGTGTGTATTAGTGCAGTGTAGGAACTCGGGGGCGATGCTGCTAAATTTCCTATAATATGAACTCCTGATGGAGTGGTATTTTGGACACTCCAGTGTGTGATGTATTTCTGTTTTTGTTGGGTAATAATTTGGTTGGGTTTAATGTTTTGGGCGAGTGTGTAGTGGGGCTGGGTGGTGTGTGTTAGGTCAGTGAGATTCAGGATCAGCTGGGTTAGGGGACTCCTCTGGATGTTCAGCTCTTGGCAGGTCAGTGCTTTATAGTGGAGTGAGTGGGGGTCACTAGATTTAATGTGCTTCCAGAAGTTTAGGGCTCTTTTTTGAATATTAATTATAAGAGGGCACTGTCCTAATTCTGCTCTATCTTTGTCTATCTTTATCTTTCTATCTCTGTCTTTCTGTCTGTCTCTTTCTCTCTCTCTTTCTCTCTCCCAATTATATTTTAATTTTAATTTCAGTTAAAGAAGAGCTTTATTGGCATAAATTGCAATTAACAACTTTTTTTTTTGCCAAAGCAATGAAACAAGTACTTAATATACAAATAGTAAAAAATAAAAAAAACATTATATTATAAACATTATATACATTACATTACATATACATTATTACACCTTACGTATAAAAGTTAATAAATTCAATTCTCAATTCAGTTCAAAGAAGCTTTATTGGCATAAGCATAGTCATTAATTAATGAATCAATTAAATAAAAAACAGTTTATCAGTTAGCATCAACACATACATAAACAGTTTACATATACATAAATAATAGGGTTAATTACACATTAATTACCACTGTAATTGTAATTGTTTGGATATGTGTGTAGATTATATTAAACCTATATGATCTATATAATTATCTCTGTATTACAACCTGATATCAGTGCAATACTAACCCAATCTCTCTCTCTCTCTTTCTTTTTCTCTCAATCTCTCTCTTTCTTTCTCTCTCTCTTTCTCTCTCTCAGTCTCTCTCTCTCAGTCTCTCTCTCAGTCTCTCTTTCTCTCTCTCTCTTTCTTTCTTGTGTTCTGCAGTTTTATTGCTTTACTAATCTTTCGTTTTATTGGTTTGTTTCACTCAACAAACAAACAATCAAACGATTAAAGAGTGTGTTTGGTGATTGAGTGGTTAAACGAGTGCAGTGTGTTTGGTGATTAAACGAGTGCAGTGTGTTTGGTGATTAAACGAGTGCAGTGTGTTTGGTGATTAAACGAGTGCAGTGTGTTTGGTTGTTAAACGAGTGCAGTGTGTTTGGTGATTAAACGAGTGCAGTGTGTTTGGTGGTTAAACGAGTGCAGTGTGTTTGGTGGTTAAACGAGTGCAGTGTGTTTGGTGATTAAACGAGTGCAGTGTGTTTGGTGATTAAACGAGTGCAGTGTGTTTGGTGATTAAACGAGTGCAGTGTGTTTGGTTGTTAAACGAGTGCAGTGTGTTTGGTGGTTAAAGGAGTGCAGTGTGTTTGGCGGTTAAACGAGTGCAGTGTGTTTGGTTGTTAAACGAGTGCAGTGTGTTTGGTGGTTAAAGGAGTGCAGTGTGTTTGGCGGTTAAACGAGTGCAGTGTGTTTGGCGATTAAACGAGTGCAGTGTGTTTGGCGGTTAAACGAGTGCAGTGTGTTTGGTGATTAAACGAGTGCAGTGTGTTTGGTGGTTAAACGAGTGCAGTGTGTTTGGTGATTAAACGAGTGCAGTGTGTTTGGTGGTTAAACGAGTGCAGTGTGTTTGGTGATTAAACGAGTGCAGTGTGTTTGGTTGTTAAACGAGTGCAGTGTGTTTGGTGGTTAAAGGAGTGCAGTGTGTTTGGCGGTTAAACGAGTGCAGTGTGTTTGGCGATTAAACGAGTGCAGTGTGTTTGGCGGTTAAACGAGTGCAGTGTGTTTGGTGATTAAACGAGTGCAGTGTGTTTGGTGGTTAAACGAGTGCAGTGTGTTTGGTGATTAAACGAGTGCAGTGTGTTTGGTGGTTAAACGAGTGCAGTGTGTTTGGTGGTTAAACGAGTGCAGTGTGTTTGGTGGTTAAACGAGTGCAGTGTGTTTGGTGGTTAAACGAGTGCAGTGTGTTTGGCGATTAAACGAGTGCAGTGTGTTTGGTGGTTAAACGAGTGCAGTGTGTTTGGCGATTAAACGAGTGCAGTGTGTTTGGCGATTAAATGAGTGCAGTGTGTTTGGCGATTAAACGAGTGCAGTGTGTTTGGCGGTTAAACGAGTGCAGTGTGTTTGGTGATTAAACGAGTGCAGTGTGTTTGGCGATTAAACGAGTGCAGTGTGTTTGGTGATTAAACGAGTGCAGTGTGTTTGGCGATTAAACGAGTGCAGTGTGTTTGGTGGTTAAACGAGTGCAGTGTGTTTGGCGATTAAACGAGTGCAGTGTGTTTGGTGGTTAAACGAGTGCAGTGTGTTTGGTGGTTAAACGAGTGCAGTGTGTTTGGTGATTAAACGAGTGCAGTGTGTTTGGTGGTTAAACGAGTGCAGTGTGTTTGGTGGTTAAACGAGTGCAGTGTGTTTGGTGGTTAAACGAGTGCAGTATGTTTGGCGATTAAACGAGTGCAGTGTGTTTGGTGGTTAAACGAGTGCAGTGTGTTTGGTGGTTAAACGAGTGCAGTGTGTTTGGTGGTTAAACGAGTGCAGTGTGTTTGGCGATTAAACGAGTGCAGTGTGTTTGGTGGTTAAACGAGTGCAGTGTGTTTGGTGGTTAAACGAGTGCAGTGTGTTTGGTGATGTAAGGGCTGAGGTTAGGCTGTGTGAGGTGAGCTGGAGTCTGGGCTCCACATGGTGGCGTTTGGTTGATGCCGTGTCGTTTATATCTTGACCTCCATCCATAACCGCTGATGTTTTATGATGCTCAGTCTGAGTAGAGGGCAGCTGGAGGGTGGAGGTGATTCTCAGAGTATCTTTATTTATTACTCTGTAGGTAGAGGTACAGACACTAGAGTAACAGTACTCAACTAGTCCATGTGTAGAAGCTCCAGCAGGATTAACACTGATGATACAGGACCAGATCTTCACCTTTTATCTTCATTACAGGAACTTTAACAGCCCAACATTACATTAACAAGGTCCTGCAACCACCTCCTGGATGAGTTCTTCATGCCCTTTTGGAGTAATTTCGGTACCCATATCACTCTTGGAAAGCTTCACCAGCGTTCCATGTTGTCTCCTTGTTCTAGGTTTGTTTTGGGACCTCCTGGATGAGTAGTCCATGCACTTTTGGAGCTTGGAATTCGGTTGGCCGATCACTCTTGGGAAAGTTCACTTCCATTGTTCCATGTGATCTCCTTGTTCTGGGTTCTTTTGTGATCTCCTGGATGAGTTCTTTATGTACTTTTGGAGTAATTTCTGTCGACCGGTCACTTCTGGGAAGGTTCTCCAGTGTTTCATGTTTTCTCTATTTGTGAATGGTAGATCTTAATGCTTTAGAAATGACTTTAGAACCTTTTCCAGAGATTGACTGAGCAGAAACTCTTTTACGGCAGTGTATAACGAAATATATCACTTTTTTTGGTCTTTTATATAAGTAAACTGGTGGGATTGAGTCGTCTGCAGTCGGGTTCAGTAGCTGTAGGGTGTGTATGAGACGTGAGGTGTTATTAAGGTGTGTGTGAGGGCGGAGTTTTGTAACTGTGTGTGTGTGTGTTGACAGATAGGTAGGTGGGTGACAGCAGCTGGATGGATGGATTACTTTAGAGAAAGAGAAGATAGATAGAGAGAGAGAGAGAGCCATGAACAGACATGCCCTCCTCCCTTTCTTTCTCTCTTTTCATCCGTCTCCATTTTTCTCTGTCACTTTCTCGCCCCTTTCACCTTCTCACCATCTCTCTCTCCCTCTCTCTCTCTCTCTCTCACCTGAGACACACCTGCGTCTGTCCCCGCCCACTTTCTCGTTGCTCAGCTCAGTGCTGTGATATTTACTGATCTACACGTACAGAAGTGGTGTGTAACTCATGTGTAACTCTTATGTAACTCATGTGATAATCCATCCCATAATATCTCCAGTATTCTCTATACACAGTCCCTGCAGATTGTGTGGTAGTATAGGAGTGTATAGGAGTGTTGATAGAGCATCCAATAAAAACTCATCCCACACATTTTCTATAATCAGGGATAGATAAATATGAACAACTCATCCGAGAGGTTGAAAAACAGCCCAGAACAACATTTAAAGAACTGCCGGATCTCACTCGCCTCAGTTAATTTCCTGTAATAGATGGAAGCAGGAATTCTGTTGTTTAACAGAAATATCCGTCCATCTGTTTATGACTTTAATCTCAGGTGTACTTGGGTTCTGCAGCAGGACAATGACCTGAAGCACTGTATAAATGTACTGTACTGTAGTTGGGTTGCTGTTGGAAAGCAGATTGAAAGCTTTGTTTAAGTGGCGTGGACGGCCCGTGAAAAGACCAAGTGTGTGTGTGTAGTGTGTGTATAAGTGTGTGTGTGTATGTGTAGAAGTGTGTGTGTGTGTGTGTTTTACACACACACACACACACACACACCTGTGGACCTACACAGCCGCCTTAATTCAGATGTTTTAAATTCTTGTGAAGTGTACAGCAGTGTGTGTTTAACCTGCCACTCATTTATTCAGCCCTCTGAACCTGCATGTGTATACACGTACAGTACTGTACACTGGCCACTTTATTGGAAACACCTACCTACTGTACCTTGTGGTTCCACTCGCTGATTGGCCACTTTATCATCCAACGCCTACCTACTGTACATTGAGTGTCATTTTGTTGCTAACAGTCCTTTAACAAATCGCTTTTCTTTCTTTTTCTTTCAGCCAATCACATCGATGTCCTGAAGATTTTAGACCTATCAGACAGAATGGAGGGCGTGTCGTTAGAGGCGGGGCTTTGCACAAATAGACCCGGCCTGGACGAGGTGGATCTGGCGTACAAGATCGATAAGAAGATACAAGTCAGCGTTCCAACCAAACAGCTGTTTCCTGGTAGGTAGATCTCTGTTTTTACCTATGCGTATTTAAATGAGATATTCCTGAAAAGCTTTATTGCACAAGTGAAACAAGTGAAACATCCTTCAAGCTACTGGATTAATATATTTTAAAATGACTATAGTTAATGAAGCTCTAGAAGTTTTTGTGAGTTTTATCACAAATGAATAAATGATTCCGACCGTTTTTGGGGGACAAGAGGAACTTTTTTCAAGCTGTGGATCAATTGCGTAATTCCATTAGTCTCTTTCTGAGCGAATAATTGCTATTAGCTGTTGTTTGCTGTTGTGTTTTCTAAACACTCAAAGTGAGGAACAGCAGCAGGAGCTCCTCAGATAAAGTGCAGTTTTCATTTCCCTGCAGGCAGAACAAAGCCAGACAAGCATTTGACTCCACAGTTTTGGGTGTATCATGAAATAAACCAATCAGAGTGTGTCTTGCTCATCGTTCTCTTTAAGAGTCAGGTGAGCTTTGACTTTGGTGGATTGCTATTTTAATGGTACAGCTACCTGGACGTGTTCAACAAACTCTTCTCAGCAGAGGAAACTGAGCTGCTGGTTGACGCTGTGAAGGAGCTCCAGCAGCTCATTTACGGGAACAGCAATGTTATTTTATTTACTATTCTGTTTATTGTTGATGTAAAAGTTGGGTTTGTGCTGCTGTGTGTTCATGTGTGTGTAATAAGTGGGGGTGTACGCTCGGCTTGGCACAGCGCCTGTGTCACCGAGATAGCGATGAACGTCTGACTGTTGGCGTCTGTCTAGGTTGTATTCAGTCAGTGGAGCTCCTGTGTTTTCTGTTACCAAGATAAACAAGATAAAACTCCAGAAATGTACCTGAACACACCTCATTTACAGAACACCACGCCCATCAGTGTAGATATATTCAGAAGCTCTGCTGCTATTTAAACGTTTAAATATATGTTTTTGTGTTCTCTCTGTGTGTTCTAGACTCAGAGTTTCCGGAGAACTTCTCAGTTCTGGTGACGGTGCGTCCCCGGCGTGGTGCTCAGTGTTTCCTACTTTCCATATATAACCCTGACGGGGTTCAGCAGCTGGGACTGGAGCTTGGACGCTCCCCAGTCTTCCTGTACGAGGACCAGAACGGCCGGCCCAGTCCTGACCAGTACCCCATCTTCAAAAAGATCAACCTCGCCGACGGGAAGTGAGTGTTCTGGATCATCTCAGCTCTGAACTGTTCTTCTGGAGATACACTCCAATAAGTACTGGGACAACTGTTCATTTATTATTGCAGAAATTATTCCACAGGGTTTCCGATAGAGCCCTGAGATAAAACTGTAAAATAAACAGCAATGGACTAGCAAGGAATAACAAATACGAAATCAAAGAAATCTAGCAGGACTGTGAATCAAACAAACAATAGAGGTCAAAAGAGGTCAAAACAAGGTCAAACAAGCAAAACAGAGAATAAAGAAAAACATGGGGTAATTATATATACACAGACACAGACAATGAACACCTGGAGAGGATAACGAGGGGGTGGGGTTACAAATGAGACATGGTATGAGGTATGAACAATAAACTAAAGCCCTATCTGGAGGTGAGTATTTTTTTAGGGGGATGTCTGTGAAAAATATTTTACACTTCTACTCAGTGATAAAACTCCTGAATCCGGACTGCGATTGAAAAACAGGAGCACCAGTGAGTTTTTAGTTTTTTTTCTTGGTCACTTGACATCATCACGTTCAGTAGCTCCTCCATTTCCACTCACTGTTGTGTTTACAGTACGTGGATCTCCGTGGAAACCGTGGCGCGCCCAAAGTGTAATTACGGTGAGCAGCAGTGGACAAATATCTATTTTATTAAAGGCGAGGAGACGAAACTCAGAGATGTGCGTCCGGACGGGACTAAAATTACCGGAGGAGCACGGAGTTCAGAGAAAAACAGTAGATAATTCAGCCTGTAATTTTCTAAGAGGACGTCTTAGATAAACACCTACATGATCGTTCTGGACGGGAATAAAATCACAGAGGATAAAAAAAAACATAAAAGAGAAAATTACCCAGAACCCCCTGAGAAAATAAACCCATTCGGATAGGGTTTAAGGAAGAAGAATTTGAGGAGAAACTGTTACACTCATTATTCTGCGGGTTAAAAATGCTTGCTGAAGTGACAACATGCTACAAACCAATCAGTGTTGAGTATACCAGGATGTCGTCTATATAGGTAATGATGATTAACAGGATGTAGTAAAGTAGTTTAATCGCTCGGTCACGAAACTGCAGTGTGAAACCAAAACTAAACGTACAGAATTCAGAACAGAATATAAAGATGTTTGATCTGAACTTGGTATTGTTTTAATAATCAGCTGATCTTCGGGTATCGAGTCATTAACAGCTCTGATCTCTGATTGGACAGGTGGCACAGACTGGCGTTCAGTGTGGAGGGTAAGAAGGTCACGCTCTACCTGGACTGTAAAAAGCTCACGACTCTGGACCTGCCCAGGGGGGAGGAGCCCAAGGTCAGCACTGAGGGCGTGACAGTGTTCGGGACACGCCTACTGGATGAAGAAGTGTTCGAGGTGGGCGGAGTCATCAGAACTGGGCCGTCCTCTTTTTCCCCCAGTGTTCCACAGGGTTCAGACAATTTATTATATTTTTATATTTTTGTGTTACAGGGGGAAATCCAGCATTTAATAATATCTCCGGATCCTGCTGCTGCAGCAGATTACTGCGTAAATTACATCCCTGACTGTGACTCCGCCCTCCTCTATAGCAGCCTATTACTGGACCCCGAGGAGGTAAGCCCTGCCCACATGCATTTACTCAGCTATTTAGTGATTCAGTCACCAGTCAATGATTCACTGATTCAGTCTTATATCCAGTGATTCAGCCACTCAGCCGGTAATTCAGTTTTTACGTCGATGATTCAGAGATTCAGTCAGTGATTCGGCGACTAATTCAGTTAATTAGTTATCTAGTCATCAAGTTAACGATTCAGTGATTCTGTCACTCAACATGTAATTTAGATATTTAATCATCAATCAATGATTCAGTCAGTGATTCAGTAATTCATGCATCTAATCACTTATTCAGTCAAATATCAATGATTCAATTATGTACTCAGTGATTCAGTGATTCATTGAGTAATTTAGTTATTCACTCATCAAGTCAATGATTCAGTCAGTGATTTAGCGAGTCATTTTGTTATTCAGTCATAAAATCAGTGATTCAGTGATTCAGTCATTTAGAGAATAATTTTTTTTTATTCAGTCAGGGATTCATTTGATTCATCAATGACTCAACAATTTAGAGATTCAATCAGTGATTCAGTTATCTCTCTTTCTCTCTCTCTTCCCGTCTCCGAGTGCGTGTGTGTTTATAGTGTGTGTGTGTGTGTGTATGGTGTGTGTGTGTGTGTGTATAGTGTGTGTGTGTGTGTAAGTGTGTGTGTGAGTGTGTATTGTGTTTCTGGCTCTGATTGACTGAGATGTTTAACATGTTGTCAGGGTACGCTGCCAAAACAATCTCCGGTGTGTGTGTGTGTGTGTGTGTGTGTGTGTGTGTGTGTGTGAGTGTGTGTGTGTGTGTGTGTGTGTGTGTGATTTATAGCTGTGAGCAGTGTATATAGTGTGTGGTGATGTCAGAGTGTGAGCTGAGCGTGTTTCTGCATGTGTGCATTATTATACACTCTGCTTACACACACTCACACACACACTCACACACACACACACACACACACTCTCACACACACAGCTACTGTAGACAGTGTGGGATTGTAATTCTATTTATAAGGAAGATAAAAGTTTCTAAGAACAATAAATAATAATACATTTATTCTGATATTTAGGGTAATATTTATTGATCTATATATATATATATATACCGCATTTCATTATTCTTGCTTCAGCTGTATTTTAATCTATTGTATACCATATACATTGTTTTGTCTGGGGGTTGCCGCGGTGTTGCCGTGGTGACGTGTCGACCTGTTTACAGGCGGTGAAGATACCCAGGAAGTCGTTGGTGCAGGATTATGACGATGACCTCTACAGTGACCTTTACAGTGACCTCGACGTTTCTACTGTTACAGCTGGATCAAACCTCACAGACTATGAGGTATTCAGTGTTTCTCCTGTAATTAAGAATATTAAAAATGTATTAACTGCCTCAACTGTTCAGAAAAGACTTTCTACTAGATTTTCGACTCATGGTGATGTAAGGATTTGATTGCATTCAGCCACAAGAGCTGAGGGTTAATCAGGTCTGGGTGTTAGGTTATCACCACCCCACCTCTTCGCCAACTCCCGAACCAGACCCCTCTATCCCACGCCTGGCATTAACACATGGTGCCAACGGCTTCATGTTTGGGCTTATGCAACTTTGCCAAAATTGTGGCTTTAGCCTGGTCCAACTGGCCAATCGGCAGATCCCTCAATGTGTAGTCCTCCCACCGAACAAGCAAACTCACCATTCTGAGAAAACCGAAAACGCAGTTTGGTTTGTAAGCGTTCGTTCTAAACCATGCTAAACCCTTAACGCTGTGAGTGATGATGTTGTTGTTCTGTTCTAGTTGGTGGAGTATGAGGAGCTGGATAATGGGACGGAGTACGTGGTGAAGGAGTACGAAGAATATGAAGAATACGAGGAATACGACAATCGCTTCGGACCAGCGACTAGGAACGGGGAGGAGTTCTGGAACGGACAGGTAAGAGAGAATCTTCTACCAATTCCTTCATGATTTGACTATCTATCTACAATATACACTGCTCAAAAAATAAATGGAACACTAAAATAACACATCCTAGATCTCAATGATAAAATATTCCAGTAAATATCTTTATGTATTACATAGTGGAATGGGTTGAGAACAAAATAACATAAAAATATTGAGTTAAAATAAGGCTCAGTAGTGGGTGTGGCCGCCACATATCGGTATGACCTCCCTACAACGCCTGGTCTCCTGATGAGGAGGCGGATTTTCTCCTGAGGAATCTCCTCCCAGACCTGGATTAAAGCGTCAGCGGCAATGGCGAATCTGCCAATCCTGGTGCTCTCTGGTAAATGCCAGTCGGCCTGCATGGTGTTGGGCTGTGAGCACAAGCCCCGCTTTTGGACGTCGGGCCCTCATACCACCCTCATGGAGTCTGTTTCTGACAGTTTGAGCAGAAACATGGCTATTAGTGTCCTGTTGGAGGTCGTTTTGGAGGGCTCTTGCGCTACTCCTCCTGTTCCTCCTTGCACAAAGGAGGAGCTAGCGGTCCTGCTGCTGGGTTGTTGCCCTCCTACACCCCCTTCATGTCTCCTGGTGTACCGGCCTGTCTCCTGGTGTACTGGCCTGTCTCCTGATGTGCTGGTCTGTCTCCTGATGTGCTGGCCTGTCTCCTGGTGTACTGGCCTGTCTCCTGGTGTACTGGCCTGTCTCCTGGTATACTGTCCTGTCTCCTGGTATACTGGCCTGTCTCCTGGTTGTTTATGCGCTCCCTTTATTTTTTTTCTGTATAAGTTAAACATATGCTCAAAATCACTTAGAAAATAAAGAGCTGGTATCTCCTGGTGTAAAATGTTTTATCCTGGAGATAAAACAAGTCTCTGAAAAGAGTTTGTAGTCCAGAGTTTGATGGTATTTATTCACTGTAGCATTAGTGAGGTCAGGTAGTTCTGACTGATTTACATATAGAGCATATAGCTGACGGCAGGTAGTGGGGTTTTCCACTGCACCAGCCTATCATCCCATAGTAGTTTAGTTGTTCTTTATAAGTTATGTACTCTATGTGTTTATCGGTCCTGTTTGACGTGTGGTTTCAGGGTCCTGGAGGTCCAGAGAAAGGCGAGAAAGGAGAACCTGCAGTTCTGGGACTGGTAAGAATGTTCACACAGTTATACAATTCGGTTTTGGTATTCTTTACTTCTTTCTTTCTCATTCTTTATTTCTTACTTAAAACTTTACTCCTTTTATCTCCAAAAGATTTTTTAAGATTAAACGATTATTAATGTTGACCCATTAGTAGTTACTTAAAGAACCTTCGGGTTCCTCAAAAAGCGTTTTTCCACCAAATGTCGCATGTTTTCAGTATGTTCCTGTAACGTTTTATTTCTGCATGGTTACAGGCTAACCTTCCTGAAACCTTGTCAAAACATTGCTAAATGTTCTTGTAACGTTCCCTGGGAGTTTCCTAAGGTATCTGTAACAGAGAAGTGTGGGTTTGAAGAACCTTTCATATGCATAAAGAACATGTAAATCCCTCAACACATATCTGATTCTTTGTGGAACTGAAATGGCTCTTCTGTAGAACAGTTTAGAACCATGGCTGTAAGATACACACTAGAGCCACTAGTAGCATGTTCTACCTTAGAGTGTACAACACCTCACATTTTTCTTACAGTGTTCTAGATCTCTAAATGTTCTAGATCTGGTTGTAAGGCAGTGTTTTATCTCCGGGTTTGTTTCTGGTGTTCTGTAGGGCACTCTGATTGAAGGACCCCATGGAGTACCAGGCCCTGAGGTAACGTATACAGTGTGTGTGTGTGTGTGTGTGTGTGTGAGTGTGTGTGTGTCTCAGCTTGTGAATGTGTGTGTGGAAGTCTTCATGTATGCACTTGTCTCAGAATGTGTGTAAGAGTGTGTTTTTGTTTCAGTGTGTGTGTGTGTGTGTGTATAGTGTGTGTGTATTAACTGTGTTTTGTTTCTTGGTTGCAGGGTCCTCCTGGAGAGGCAGGTCCAATGGGACCCCCGGGACCCAGAGGAGATCCAGGAGATTTGGTAAACCCAGAGTCTCGATACTTCCAGTTTAAATACTGTAACCAGGTTCCAGAGTAATAAAATATAGATTTTACTGAACTAAAGAAGAACCTGAGGAGAAGAACCGAACTGAGAGCTGGAGAAACCAGTAAAAGGTTTAATAGATATAAGTGCTCCAATGGCTCATAGAAGACACAGGTCTTATTCTGCTGAGTATAATATGGGAATTGACCCGATATGCATGTTGCAACACCAAGGTTGCTAAGAATAATATAGGAAATGCCTGAGACGCATGTTCCAACACCCCGGATTCTAAGTGTAATATGAAAATTGGCCTAAACCACATATGGCAACACTCTGGTTGCTGAGTATAATATAGGACTTGGTCTAAGATACATGTTGCAACAACCGGGTAACGAGTAAAATATGGGAATTGACCCAAACTCCAGGTTCCAACACCGCAGTTGCTGAGTATAATACAGAAATTGGATTGAGACACATGTTTCAACACCCCAGTTATCAAGTAAAAAATGGGAATGGACCCAAGCTCCAGGTTCCAACACCCTGGTTATCAAGTAAAAAATGGGAATGGACCCAAGCTCCAGGTTCCAACACCGAGGTTGCTGAGTATAATATGGGAATTGGATTGAGACACATGTTTCAACACCCCAGTTATCAAGTAAAAAATGGGAATGAACCCAAGCTCCAGGTTCCAACACCCTGGTTATCAAGTAAAAAATGGGAATGAACCCAAGCTCCAGGTTCCAACACCGAGGTTGCTGAGTATAATATGGGAATTGACCCAAGCCACATGTTCTAATACCCCGGGTTCTAAACATAATATAATGATTGGCCTGAGCCACATGTTGCAGCACTCTGGTTGCTGAGTATAATATAGAAATTGGCCTGAGACACATGTTGCAACACCCCGGTTACCAAGCAAAAAATGGGAATTGACCCAAGCTCCAGGTTCCAACACTCTGATTGCGGAGTGTAATATGGTAATTGGCCCGAGATGCATGTTCCAAAACCCCGGTTACCAAGTAAATGAATGGAATTGGCCCAAACTGAATGTTCCAACACCCCGGTTGCTGAGTATAATATAGAAATCAACCTGAGACACATGTTCCAACAGCCCAGTTGATGACTATAATTTGGGAATTGGCTCAAAATGCATGTTCCAACAGCACGGTTGCTGACTATAGCATAGGAATTGACTCAATCTCTGGGTTCCAACATCCTGGCTGGTGAGTATAATATGGGAATTAGCACGAGATGCATGTTCCAACACCCTGGATTCCAAGTGTAATATGAGAACTGACCTGAGCCACATGTTCCAACAGCCTGGTAGCAGAGTATAATATAGAAATTGGCCCAATATGCATGTTCCAACACCCCAGGTTCTAAACGTAACATAACGATTGGCCTGAGCCACATGTTGCACTCTGGTTATCAAGTAAAAATTGGGAATTGACCCAAGCTCCAGATTCCAACACTCTGGTTGTGGAGTATAATATGGGAACTGGCCCAAAACCCATGTTCTAATACCCCGGATTCTAAGTGTAATATGAAGATTGGTTTGAACCACATGTTCCAACAGATTGGTTACAAAGTCAAATATGGGAATTGACCCAAACTCCAGGTTTTAACACTCTGGTTGCAGAGTATAATATAGGGATTACCATGAGATGCAGGTTTCAACACCCCGTTGCTTAGTATAATATGTGAATCTTCAACTCTAGCAGTTCTTAAGGCGTGAAGGAATTCAGAGGCTTTAAGTCACCCCTGTATATCATTATATATAACCATAACCATAATCTGTTCTCCAGGGTCCCGCAGGTCGTCAGGGGCTTGCAGGTGCTGATGGTATTCCAGGACCTCCAGGGAACATGCTGATGTTACCGGTATGTATTTGTTTGTGTGTTCCGCTACTGTTAGAACCAGGGGAACCCTATTACAGTACAGTACAGAACTTGTCTCTCTCTCAGTTCCAGTTCGGTGGGGACGGTCAGAAGGTACCGGTGGTCTCGGCTCAGGAAGCTCAAGCTCAGGCCATCCTACAGCACGCCAAGGTACGCAGAACCTTCATGTACACCATGTAAACCACTCTGAACACCATAAAGACCACTCTGAACACCCTATAAACCAATTTAAACACCCTATAAACCACACTGAACACCATGTAAACCACTCTGAACACCCTATAAACCACTTTAAACACCCTATAGACCACTCTGAACACCATATAAATCACTCTGAACACCCTGTAGACCACTCTGAACACCATATAAACCAATTTAAATACCTTATAGAGCACTCTGAACACCGTATAAACAAATTTGAATACCTTATAGACCACTCTGGACACCATATAACCAATTTGAATGCCTTATAGACCACTCTGAACACAGTATAAACCAATTTCAATACCTTATAGACCACTCTGAACACCATATAAACCAATTTAAACATCCAATAGATGATTATGAACAAAGGTAGACCATTCTGAACACCATATAAACCACTCTGAATACCATATAAACCACTTTAAACACCATGTAAACCACTCTGAATACCATATAAACCACTTTAACACAATAGCAACACTTTTTAACTCTGGTAAAAAACTATAGAACAAGTTGAACACTTGTAGACCGTTTAACACCTCTAAACAACAGTAAACCCATCAGTAGGTGTACTGAGCATGAAGACAGACCAATCATAATGTTAGTCCTGCCCACAGAGAATTATGATAGGTCAAATTATTTATGACCCTGGGAAAAGTAAAAGTGTGTGTTTCATTATGATGTAAAAGGAGGATTTTTTTACCTGAACAAATCGCATATTTACACCAAAACAAGAGTTTCTTAAAGAGAAACATTATATAATTGTTTTATTTGTTTTATTTGTAATGTAAATGATGCTAATTTAAATATATATAATATATAATGTGTGTTTGTGTGTCTCAGCTCTCTATGAAAGGACCTCCGGGACCGTTAGGATTAAACGGACGTCCAGGACCACTGGTGAGTCTGATCCAGCCTGATGAGCATTACCCCGGAATGGGGTGTGTGTGTGTGTATCACACACTCCTGCTGTAGCAGTGTTCTGTGGTGCAGCAGCGCCCTCTAGTGTCTGAAAGCTGAACTGTGATCCACTTTCACAGCATTTAAACTCTGAAAGGCCAATCTGAACACCATGTATACCACTTTGAGCATCATAGAAGCACTAGTTGATCACTCTGAAAACCACACAAACAACCACTTTCAACACCATTTAAACACTGCTAGACCATTCTAAACACCATGTTAACCACTTTCAACACTCTACGGAAATCCCCATAGCAAAAATACCAACATGATTTGTAATTTTATATTATTTTTCTTATTTGATATAATTTGTCCATCAAACACACCTAAGCTGTTTCAGCTCAGACTGTAGACTAGTGCGCCCCCTAGAGGCTAAAATATCAGGTCTGTCTATAACTCCGCCTCCACCGGTGATGAATTATGTATTATGTAGTGGTGGGCGGCGACCTTCATAATGTTTTTAATGTATGAAGGAGAAAAGTCTCTGATTGGCTTCCTTTGTACCACGCCTCTTCCTCACTAAGCTGCATAGAGTTACTTTTTTTTTTCCTGTTTTATCACATTTTACCCATCCTATAAGATCTTGGGATGTGATTGGATGGTAAAGTGAGATCAGATTTGCTGTTATAATGTGATTTTGAGTCTGGTTATGGTTTTTATTTCTCAGGGGAATCCAGGGCCGACGGGGCTGAAGGGGGACAGCGGGCTGCCCGGCCCACCGGTAGGGGGCGCTGTTCAGAGTGACTTTATATTATAATACAGATTTTTATCTTTTATTATTTATTTATTATTCTACTGCTTTATTCCCCTTAATCTCTCTCTCTCTCTCTCTCTCTCTCTCTCTCTCTCTCTCTCTCTCTCTCTCTCTCTCAGGGTCCTCGGGGTATGACTGGTATTCCGGGACCCAATGGGAAGCCTGGAAAAAGGGTGAGGATCATGTGACCTTATGAGCTACTTCAGTATATGCAGCTACATTTACTCATATCAACTATCCATCTGTCTATCTGTCTATCCGTCTGTCTGTCTATCTGTCTATCTGTCTGTCTGTCTGTCTGTCTCTGCAGGGGCGAGATGGAACAGATGGTAATCGAGGTGCACCAGGAGAGACTGGAGCTAAAGTGAGTTTATTGGATACAGTATAAAAAAAATTCACACTTCTGCAATTGTAAAAACAGGAGAATCGGTGAGTTTTTAGGCTTTTTTCTCGGTCACATGACATCACGGCGCTCAGTAGCTCCTCCATTTCCACTCGCTGTTGTGTTTTTTACATGGATCTCCGTGGAAACCGTGGCGCGCCCAAAGTGTACAGTAATCACGGTGCGCGGCAGTGGACAAATATCTATTTTATTAAAGGCGAGGAGACGAAACTCAGAGATGTGCGTCCGGACAGGACTAAAATTACAGGAGGAGCACGGAGTTCAGAGAAAAACAGTAGATAATTCCGCCTGTAATTTACTCAGAGGACGTCTGAGAAAAACACCTACATGATTGTTCTGGACGGGAATAAAGTCACAGAGGATAAAAAAAAACCCTGAGAACAGTTTTATAGGGCACTTTTACCCCCTCTTGTTGTGTAAAGACTCAGTGTGTAATCAGATAACCTCTCTAATCATTTACTACATATATATATATATATATATTAGCGTATTCACACTGAATCTGAATCGGTTCCATCTTTACCTTTAACCCTAAGTTTTGGCCTCATTTAGTCACGGAAACACTGGTAGACCACTTTGAACACCACATAAACCATTGTGATCTATCTATCTATCTATCTATCTATCTATCTATCTATCTATCTATCTATCTATCTATCTATCTATCTATCTATCTATCTATCTATCTATCTATCTATCTATCTATCTATCTATCTATCTATCTATCTATCTATCTATCTATCTATCTATCTATCTATCTATCTATCTATCTATCTATCTATCTATCTATCTATCTATCTCAGGGTGACCGGGGGTTTGATGGATTACCTGGTCTTCCTGGGAATAAAGGTCACAGGGTAAGAACACCTACGAACAAATCAGCATAATTATATAATGTATAGATTATAGATTATAATCTATAATAGATTATATCTGTAGTAGATTATAGAGGCAGGCTACAGTGGTATGAAAATGTTTTCTTTATAAATCATTGATTGTTTGAATCAGTAGTTAAATATATCTTTTATCAGTCCGCCCACACCTTTATGTACTTCATTCTCTGATTGGTGCTCTACTGCCCCCTTGAGTACTGGGGGTTTTACAGTAACATGTTCTACAGTAACACTACAGTAACATGTATATGTTATGTTATGCTGTGATTAGTGATGTGATATCTGGTGATGTGTGATTACAGGGGGAGCAGGGAAAACGAGGACCTATCGGCCCACCGGGAGACACTGGAGAAAAAGTAGGAATTTAGTTTTTATTGCAAAATCATTCAAATATTACATTTTTATCTCCACTGTCACACAAATTTCTCTGTATCTCAATTTTTTTTTACATTTGTCCCTTGTTGTTCATATAAGAATATAATTTTTACTTTTTTATCAGAATTTAATGCTCAACGAACCAATAGAAATGCTTCTAAATTACTTTATTTCGTTTTGAATTTCGTTTAATTGAGCAATTCTGAAAAGGAGAAAACTTGTATTGGGTTCACATAATTGTCATATAATTATCTCAGTACTGTTATATAAAATATATCAATACAATTCTTGTAAGAAACTGAATTCTGTGCTGAGGAAAATATATATGTCTGTATATAATTTAACATCCCATTTCCATCTCATGTAAAGCTGATTTACATTGGGATATATGTTGGTATTTTACTATTTGAATATTTTATAGTACATTACAAGTGTGTTAAATTGTTTATATATATATAATATCTTGGTTAACAGGGTTCAGATGGTCAGCCAGGACCCAGAGGGCAGCCTGGAGAGCCGGTGAGTATTTAATACTATTTATTATCAGTTTATTACAGTATTACTACAGTATTATTACAGTATTATTACACTACACAGCTTCGTTTATGTAGATTAAGATTAACAGGATGTAATAAAGTAGTTTAGTCTCTCAGTCACTAAACTGCAGAGTGAAACCAAAACTAAACATACAGAATACAAAATAACAATGTAACACTTTAACAAACATCAAGCTTGGATCAGACTCAAATAAGATCAAATAATGTAAGATAAAATAAGATGAAATAAAATAAGATAAAAAAAGAAAGATAAGATACGATAAGATAAATAAAGATAAGATTAAATAAAATAAGATATAAAGTAGATAATATTAAATAATAAAATAAAATAAAATACTGTGAAATAAGATTAAAAAAAGTATAAAAATAAAATAAGATTAAATAAAATAAGATTAAATAAAATAAGATAGGAAAATAAAACACATAAAGATAAAATAAGACAATATAAGATAAAATAAAATAAAATAAGTCATACAATAAGATAAGATAAGATAAGATAAGATAAAATGAGATAAGATAAGATAAGATAAGATAAGATAAGATAAAATGAGATGAGAGAAGCCTTTATTAATTCCACAGTGGGACAATTTTTAATGTTACAGTATTGCAGAAGACAGAACATGACAGTGTCATAAACAATTTAAAATAAAAATAAAAAAGAGTACAAAAAATACAACATAACAATAATAACAAATATAAAATTAGAAAAACTATATATTAGAGGAAGCATCTAATACATATATTTTACAGTAAGCAGTGACCAGTATTTTTGCACATAACAGTAAATACATAGTAAATAAATATTAAATAAATAGTGAATTAGTGACAATATGACAATATGGCACCACTTGTGAATTTTGACTTTGCCCAGTAAAACATTTGAACAGTAATAATAAACAGTTTTATGATATATATTGGGTAATTATTTGATCTTTAGGAGTTTATAGATCAGGTTGAGTTTAGGTTTTGTATATTTATATTTAACTCTTTGTTTGTTTGTTTGCAGGGTTTGCAGGGGTTAACTGGTCAGAGAGGACTAACTGGACCACCAGGACTGACTGTGGGTAACATACACACACACACACACACACACACACACACACACACACACACACACACACACACAAATACGCATAAAAATATTCATATGAAGATATATATAGTATATTTAGCAATAGTATATTATAAAACAAATTCCACTCGAAACAAAATCAAAAACATAAAATAGGCTAAATAATGTTACACTGAAGATATTACAATAATGATAATCTGGAACTTTGATACACAGTTGAAAAATATTGAGAGATGGAGGTAACATATATTTATATTTAATTTATACATTTAGGTCCTTACATATTTAGATATTTCAAATAAAATCTTAAATGTAATATTCCCATCCTTGCATGATGCAATATAATCTGATTCAAACCTGTTTTTAAACATATTTTATATTTTTTAAAACAGGAATCTCCCTTTCTCTATTTTTGTGAAAGTATTTCCGTTCACACAGAGACACTGGTCCTGTAGGGGGCGATAAAGAGCACCTTTAAAAAAAAGACCTAAACACAGAGGTTTAATCCCAAACTACTTACTCCTAATTATTGCTCCATAAGTAGAGCACAGCACACCTCAGGAAATCATTAAAACTGAGCATTTTACAGTAAATGTGTAATCGAACAGTGTTTGAATTTATTCATATGTGTAAATCTAAAATATATATGTGCTATATGAGATTTTAAGTACTAATAAGTACAACAAATGTGGGTGTGTCTTATTTTTTTTTCCTCAAAAGAAAATTACATTTCTGTTGGTTACAGTTAATTACATGAATTAAATAATTGTGTATGTATTGTATTTGTATTTCTCAGGGAGGCCGTGGGGTGGATGGAGTTCAGGGCTCTAAGGGAAACCTGGTGGGTATTAGTCTTTATACTGAGGGATTAATTTTAATTACATGCAAATATTTAATTAGCATTAATCTCTAATTGGATTAACGAGGTGAATTAAACTCATTACATCACTTCCCTTTTTTTTACAGGGATCACCAGGTGAGCCTGGAGCTCCAGGTCAACAGGGTAACCCAGGAATTATGGTATATATATATATACACACACTTTAGTCCCATAATAAACATATAAATGCATATGTTATAGACTCATATATGTGTGATAATGATATGTAAATTAATACAATATATATATTTATTTTAATAAAACTTGTCTTGTTTATTATCAGGGGTTTCCGGGACCTCAGGGGCTGGTTGGGTTACCAGGAGACAAGGTATGATGATACAAGTATATCATATCATCATTATAGATGTATATGTGAAAAATATATGTGTGTTTTTTATATATTAAAAGAATATTGACAGAAATCATCTTTGTTTATGAATCATTATTTATGTTACAGGGCCCCCAAGGAAAGAAAGGAATGAGGGGATTACCTGGCACTGATGGACCACCGGTAAACACCATAGCAGCCACCTTGGACACCATAGGGTCACCTTAGTCACTATACCAGATGTACTGCAGCAACCATCAAGCAATGTCATAGCTCCACCAAAACAACCACCTGTGATACCATATGAACTGCATAGCAACTATCTAACAACACCATTACAACCACCTGGGATATCATAGCAATCCATTGGCAGCACCATAGCAACAGCACAGCAATCACCTAGGAGACCACTATAGCAATACTATACCAACCACTTAGGAAGACTTTTCAACATCAACCAACAAGCCATAGCTATAACATAGTAAACACCTGGGAGTTAACAGTTAACACCAAGCAACCCCTCATAACACTGTAGCAACCACCTGGAGAAAGCCTGTAAAAACTGGGTAGAATTGAGGAAAAGGACTGTCTGTCCTCAATTGTCACATGACCAGGCTACAGCCAATCACAGACTGCAGTCCTGCAGGTTTATCTGCTGAGCTTCTGTCACAGATAAGGAGCTGAGATCTGGAGAAAGCTGGAGGCTGTGGGGAATAATAACGGTTGCTAAGCAGAGACTGGAGGACTGAGATAAAATCCTGCATTAGTTTATCTTTGTACATTTGATTGTGTTGTAAATGGACAGGAGAATCAAGTCTTCTGTTTGGTTTTAAAGAATTTTTAGCACATTTTAGTCTCACCTGATCTCAGCACTGATCTTCTTAGATAAATGTTCATTTCCTCAGAGCACTATGCAGGATTTTTATTATCACATTAAGTTCCCAGAGGTGGAACAAGTCACTAAACTGAAAGTAACTTGAGTCTTGCAATAAAGTCTTAACACCCAAGTCAAGTCACAAGTATTGATATCCAAGTCTCAAGTATTGATATCCAATTCCCATGTCAAGTATCAAGTCTTTATATCAAGGTCCCAAGTCAAGTGATATCACAGTGCACAGTCAAGTCTTGATATTCAAGTCCCAATCAAGTCCCAAGTCTTGACATCTAAGTCCCAAGTCTTGATATTCAAGTCCCACATCTTGAAATCTAAGTCCCAAGTCAAGTCCCAAGTCTTAATATTCAAGTCCCAAGTCAAGTCCCAGGTCTTGATATCCAAGTCCCAAGTGTAAACATCTAAGTCCCAAGTCTTAACATCCAAGTCCCAAGTCTTAACATTCAAGTCCCAAGTCTTAAATGTCAAGTCTCATGTCTTAACATTCAAATCCCAAGTCATGACATCCAAGTCCCAAATCAAGTCCCAAGTCAAGTCCCAAATTAATTCCCAAATCAAGTCCCAAGTTTTGATATCCAAGTCCCAAGTATTGATATCCAAGTCCCAAGTCTTAACATTCAAGTCCCAAGTATTGATATCCAAGTCCCAAGTCTTGGCATTTAAGTCCAAAGTCAAGCCTCATGTCTTGATATCCAAGTACCAAGTATTGATAGTCAAGTGCAAAGTCTTGATACCCAAGTCCCGAATCAAGTCCCAAGTCTTGATATCCAAGTCTCAAGTATTGATATCCAAGTCCCAAGTCTTAGTATTCAAGTCCCAAGTCAAATACCAAGTTTTGATATTCAAGTCCCATATATTGATATCCAAGTCCCAAGCCTTGATATCAAAGTCCCAAGTGTAAACATCCAAGTCCCAAATGAGTATGAGTGTGAGTAACCGATGATGTAGATGGGAGTAAACATTAGCTTTTGTAACATGTGTTTTTTTTCTCAGGGTCACCCTGGAAGAGAAGGTCCACCCGGAGAGAAGGGGCTGCCGGTGAGTGTTCGGGGGTCGGCAGGGTTCTGATCACAGTTGTGGGGTTTAGTTTGTGTAGTTTGTGCAGTTTGTGTATGTTGTGTAGTTTGTGTTTGGTGTGGAGTAACCGTGTGTTGTGTTTGATTGCAGGGTTTAGCGGGAGTGCAGGGACCTGTCGGGTATCCAGGATCTCGAGGAGTGAAGGTAGAACCGTTCTAGCTCTGGGTTCTTTACTCTTCTTTTTCAGTGTTTGTTCTGTTTGATTAACGACGTTGTTTCTGCAGGGTGCTGACGGTCTGAGAGGCATAAAAGGCAGTAAAGGAGAAAAGGTGAGTTAAATCATAGCGACCACCTGTGATACCATACCAACCACCTACCTAGCAATGCTACAGCAGTTGTGTAACTTACCTGTTGTAGTCCTGATCTTTGTGCGATTGTGTTGTTTTGCAGGGTGAAGATGGCTTTCCAGGAGCCAAAGGGGAAATGGGCGTGAAAGGCGACGGTGTAATACATCACATATTGTTTTATAGACTTTATTAAATACATAAATATATGCAATAATTGAATTATTATTTTATTATCTAATATATATTGAGAACATTATTCAACATTAATTGTGTCTGTATGTGTTTCTGTACGCAGGGAGACACTGGTCCTGTAGGGATGCGTGGTGAAGATGGTGCAGAAGGTCCAAAGGGTCAGTCTGGACCCCTGGGAGATCCAGGATCTTCTGGCATTGCTGGAGAGAAGGTAGCATTGCAAATACTCTGTTTGAGCCTTGTTTTACGTCCTATGCCTCATATGTCCAGTTCTATTTAGTGCTTAACTGATTAGCTCCCTCTAGTGGAAGAGACCATACGTGGATATAGTACTGGCCAATCAGGATAAAATATTTTTGTATCTCTTTCTCAGGGTAAACTTGGTGTACCAGGTTTGCCAGGATATCCAGGACGACAAGGACCTAAGGTACGAAAACGATGTCTTATTTCATGGAGGAGGAGGCATGCTCTGGTCCTCACCCTTCTAGTGTTGGTAGCATTCCAGTGATTAGGGAAGTTCTGGTAAGTGGGTGGGTTAATTGGCTAATAACTGGCTAATCTACATTAGGGAGGAAATTGAGCAAATTGGGTATTGAAGTCCATGACTACATTGGAATTGGATTATTAGAAAGCTTTCTGACAGTATCTCAGTGTGGTTGTGTAATTATGTTGTGTTGTTTTTTTGTGTTGGTAGGGCACAGACGGATTCCCTGGAGCTATCGGTGTTGCAGGAGAGAAAGGGAGGAAGGTCAGTAGATCATTATGGTAAAACAGCCAAAACACTGCTGAAAGGGAGGAAACTGGAATCAATATGTCCGTTTTAAATGTCGTAACTGTCACTGTCCACATACTTCACTTTGTTCTTGATGTTGGCATGGACGTTAAGCAACCCAACAACCACTCAAGCTTTGCACCAAGGCCAACTAAAGAAGCGTTGATCACTACTCAGTCTCTGGACTGAGGTTGACCAAGGGAATAGCTCAGGTTTGGCACCAAGGTGGACCAACCGATGCACTGAGAACAACTGAGGATGCCATTATCACTGCTCAGGTAGAATCTGCACCGAGGTTGACCAAGGAAACCACAGTCACTGCTTGTGCCTCGCCTTGAGGTCAACCAAGGGAACTGTGATCACCACTCAGGCTCTACACTAAGGTCGACCAAGGAAGCCATGATTACACCTCAAGCTTTGCACCAAAGAAAACCAAGGGAACCTCGTTTAATGTTCTCTGTACCAAGAGCAACTAAAGTAGCCATGACCACTACTCAGTCTCTGCACCAAGGCTGACTGTGGAAGCCATCATCACTGCTCAGGTTCTGCACTAAAGTCAACCGAGGGCTGAAGGACTTTTCAGAATTTGTTCGCTATCAAATTAATGAATTGGAAAAACTCTTTTTTTGATTTTATTTTGTTTGGTTGGTTTTCCAGGGTCCTCCAGGACAGGCAGGCATAGCAGGACAGAGGGGTCCTAATGTGAGTGTTCATGTTAATCAATCAAATAATACTATATATTTAATATTAATTTTAATTACAGGGTAATTGAAATTACCCTGTTTATGTGGTTGTTGCTGTTATTTGCTGTTGTGTGTTAACGCATACTGTTTATGCAAATACCCATAGGGAGCTCGTGGAGCAAGAGGTGCGAGAGGACCAACTGGAAAGTCTGGAGATAAGGTAAGACATCTGTATAACAACCGCTTATTACTGCTGTTTTAGCATGGATATGGAATGTGCAGTCTATCACATGGAATAAACACCCATTATTATTATTATTAATAATAATAATAATAATAATAATAATAATAATAATAAAAAGTAGAAGAAAAAAGACAAAGAAGAACATCCCACTAATTATAATATGTGCTACCAGATAAATGTAAATAACAGGTGAATAGCAATTAGCAACTGGGGCGTACAGGCAACTGTAGCTCAGAGACACAATAGGAATTTCCACACCAGTTAGCACTAGAGATACTAGGCTAATGTAGCTGATGATGTGTTGGAACTTCAACTAACATTAAACTACATGTCTATTAAATGTTACTGAACTGAAAGGTGAAAGTAATCAATTCTTTATTCAGTGTAACCCAACATCCCAACCTAACTCTAACCCAAACTCTAATCTTACAATTTTAGGACTATATTTAGAGTTGATTTATGCTCAAAGTTTAGTAATGTTATGGTTCTTCAGAAAATCATTCTATTAAGTTACATTAAGTTACATTTATTATATATTCAGTTGAATGTTAGTTGAGCATGTATTTCAAAGCTTTTCTTAAAACAGTTAGGTAAAGGAGTTTGTTAACCACAACTGTTTCTTACTGGAGTTTTTGGTTGATGTTCCAGATTAGCATTGCTAGCTATACCATCTGATAACGATGAATTATTTAATATTTTGTGCAATCAAACAACATGGAAAAATGTCCACTGTTTTTACTACTATTGATATCCAACTTATGAGTGCATCAAACTTTACATACAACTTCAAGTGCAAATGAAATACAGCATTGAACGCTACCAATTAGCTCTTAAGCTACGAGGCTAATGCGGCTAAGAAGTATTGGGTGCTTATACCCTGGCAAATGTATTAACCTCTGTTTTTCTTAAAGGGATCTGCTGGGCATGACGGACCACCAGGACCATCAGGAGAAAGAGTAAGAACAACTTCTCTTTTGTAAACCTTTGTTTTTGCATAATTTTGTTGTGTTCTTTGATTAATTGATTGATTGATTGTTTTGTTAAATTCTTGTTTGATTCTTGTTTGGTAGGGTCCTCAAGGCCCTCAGGGTCGTGTCGGAGAGATTGGACCAAAAGGACCATCTGTTAGTGGACCTTTACTGACATAAATAATAAGTATTTTATTCATAAAAATTTATTTCTAATAAGCAATGTTTTTTTTCAGGGTCCTGCTGGGAAAGACGGTCTTCCGGGTCATCCCGGCCAGCGGGGGGAGCCGGTGAGTTTGTCCAAGTGTCATACGTAGATATAAAACATCGTAATGGAAACTAAAAATGAGTGGAAAGTTCCAGATCAGTCCACCTGTCTAAAGAATTAATCTTATTTTCTTTACAGGGTTTCCAAGGAAAGACAGGACCTCCAGGACCCTCAGGTGTGGTGGGGCCACAGGTAAGCTAAGCAATGTCTCATTCTTTTGATCCCTGATTGGTTGAGCTATCTGACAGGTTGCTTACATGTCGTGTTTCTGATCTTTTTCATAGGGTAACACAGGAGAAACTGGACCAATGGGAGAAAGAGGTCACCCAGGGTCTGCAGGACCACCTGGAGAGCAAGGTCTACCTGGAGCTGCTGGCAAAGAGGGTGCAAAGGTCAGAAATGTCAATCTTCGTCATGTTGAGTGTCATCATTTTCATTGTCTTCATCACCTTTCCTCATTTTCCTCAATTCATGTGTGGTTTCTGTTTTTTGGTCGTCAGGGAGACCCTGGATCAACAGGAGTATCAGGAAAGAATGGACCTACAGGGTTAAAAGGTTTCCGTGGGAGTCGGGGAGCACCGGGAACCATGGTAACCGTCGCCATCGACTACTTTCTTCTCATTAAAGAAGAAGCAGGACATTAGTATGTTGGTTTGATGTTTATTTTTGTGATCTTTTGTGTTATAGGGACCACCTGGGCTGAAAGGAAGTTGGGGTCCTGTGGGGTCTTCTGGACCAGTGGTAGGATGTTTTATTTTTTATTGTGTAAACGTTCTCAACCATGCATGAATTATGACAACATGAATCATGTTCTTCTTTTAGGCTGATAAAAAAAAAACCTATTGAGTTGTTTTTTTTATTTCAAATTTGACCATTTAATTCATGTGCCCAAGTATTGCATTAACAGCCCAATGAGTGGAAAAATCGATATTTCACAAATACCATATATATAAGGAGCATCGGATTATAAGGCACATTGTAAGTGCAAGCCGCAGTTAGCAGTGCTTAGAGTTAGTAAATGATGCCCGATAGTGCTATAATGAGGAACCCTTTGTGTTTTGTTAGCCGTGGTTAGACTTAGCAGCAGCACTAGATGCACTTAGCATCTGTGCTAGCTGCAGTTAGCAGCACTTAGCACTAGTAAATGCTGTACAACAGTGCTACATTGAGAAACCCTGAGTGTTCTGGTAACCCAGGTGCACTATCAACTAGCGGTTCATCCCACGTATCTTGTTTTATCACGTAAAACACGCAGACTACAATCCAATATACTTACCCCTGAACTCCCCCTGAAAAGAGCTAGCTAATGTTAGTGCTAAGAGTAGTTAGCAGTTACTAAAACTGATCCAAACTCGGTGCTGGAGAACTAAACTAAAACTCCTGTATAACTCTGTACTTCAGCGAAGTAACTTTACTGCTTCTTAATACCTGACTGGTAGAATTTAGTGGATGTAACTAAAGAACCCATATCCCTGCGATCAAAATCCTCTATTCCTTAAACCAGAGCATTTATTGGAATTTAAACACAACAGATTGAGGATGGTGATTAGATTGAATGAAAAGGTTGGTAGGAATCCCTGGAGCAGTGAGGCTGATGAACCTTGCTCAAGGTCCCAATGGTTTATGTGGGTCTAGAACCCAAAGCGATTGTGATTAATACCTTTATAGGTATTTGAACCCAAAAAACAATCACAACCAAAGAGAGACTTGTAGCTGTAGACCAACAAACCAACATGGGTTTAAGAGCCTTGCAACTTCCAACACTGGCAATTTAAACCCATTGACTATAAAACCAACCTAACCAAACTTTCTGGGATTTAGACCCTGGACCTCTTACAACCAAAGAAGATCTCAAATCCTTTGAGACCAATGAGCCAACAGAGAAGCTCTACAAACCAATAAGATGCAGGACCTTTTGGGGATTTGTACCTGGAACCTTTTGCACCCAACCCAGGGACTACACCAATAGACAAGCCAATTTAGGAACCCTTAAGATTAAAGCTGATAAATTCATTCCTTGAATCCTTGATCATTGAATCCTTGAGATACCTCTAGGGCCATTGCTTATATAAAACCAGCAACCTTGTGATTAACCCATAATTTAGGGCTTTTCTGGGCTTCGAACCTGCTACCTCCTACACCCAACATAAAAACCGTATACTCATAGACCAACAAGCCAATTCAGTAACCTTTAACATTGAGGACGATAAATGGATAAATGGATTTTTTTTATCCATAATTGTGTACAATTGATTGAAACTTGATATAAAGTATTTATTAAACTTTCTCAGGGTGCTACAGGTGAGAGGGGACCTCCTGGTCTTGCTGGAGCGATTGGTCAACCTGGACGTACTGGAACTGCAGGTGGGCCTGGACCAATGGGGGAGAAAGGAGAACCGGTAGGAATTACTGGCATGTTACTGTAATAATTGAAGGATAGAAACCTTATTGCTCAGGTCTTTGTCTAAATGATGAAGTTAGCCTTTGATCAAATCGCTAAGCTTATAGTGATTCACCTATTAATCATAGACTCAATCCCTAACTAGTGCAAAGCTACCTGTGCTTTTATCGTTTTACCCTTTAAACTACACTTTTACTGGAGAATTCTTTAGTTTCTATTCTATACGACTGATCAAGCAAAACCTTTGGGTATCTGTGAATGATAATAATGAAATCAAAAGCTTTAACGAAGGCAACAAACAAAAAAAGCACAAAGAGAATTACATTTCAGTTTTTTTTTATCAGCCGTCAGATCACCTCCATTCAATTCCTGCTACTTCTAAAACAGTAGCATGGGTTCAGCTATCTCTGAAGCATAAGTGTTTAATAAGTGGTCCCCCAGATTGGCTGAGACCACTCAGATCAATGCAGCGGAGATTCTTTAATTATGTAGCATTAGCATTTCAGTAGGCATGAGCTTAAGAGTGTGCTTCATAATTATTCGAGAGATGAGCGCTTGAGATACGCTCAACTTTCAAATGATGAGGCTCTGGATGAGTGAGTTGTGATGAATCCGGCCAGTTAATTAGAAATCGCATTGAAAAGTGAGATCTTAAAGGTGCTTCAAAGTTATGACGAGAATGTTAATGAGTTTAAGCAACAAAAACTTCTAAAAAAAACGGAATCTCAACAGGCCAGAACGCCGATTATTTCTTATTTACAACTGTTTTGTAAATGGCCTTTTATGTAGAACCATCAACATGTGATGCTATCAGAGATGCTGTCCAGCAACACAACACCACTGGAGCTCAACACACTTGGAGGAGAACACTAACAGCTACAATATATATGGACAAACATATCGAGACACCAGCTCATTCAGGATTTCCTCTGAAATCAATTGAATTTAAAAAAGTGTTCTTTGGTTTCGTTGGAAGCAGAGAAAAGCTTTGTATTAGATGTTGGACCATTGTTGTGTGGATTTGATTGGTTGCGTTTAGCGACAAGAGCCGAGATTTAGTAAGGTCAGGATGTTGATTGGTGATCACCATGGGAACGCTCCCAAAGGGATCAATAAAGATCTATCTATCTATCTATCTACCTATCTATCTATCTATCTATCTATCTATCTATCTATCTATCTATCTATCTATCTATCTATCTATCTATCTATCTATCTATCTATCTATCACTTCACCTCATCCTCAACTCCCCAAGATTAAGCATGCCAGAGTTCGAAAGAGTCCTTTTCTGTTGGCAGTACCTCTTATCTACCAGGACTAGACAAGCTTTATTTGTGCATTTCCACATCTGTGTCAGCAGGAGATGCAGCTTAAAGTAAATGGATGGAAAACTGACGTATGTATGTGGCATCACTTCTACTGTTTGTGGAAGTCGAGTAGCAGCTAACAATACTGCCTTGCCCTTGGAAGGTGCAAGCACAACACTCTACAGAATCAGATTGGTTTTGGCTTGTTTTCACACAGTGGAAAACCCAAGTGCACTAAAATGCGTCACAACAAACCACATGAGGATGTTCCTCTTAAGAATCCTCTTATTGGTCAAACCTGCCTGGGGATTGTAATGGATGACATTACAATCAGCCTAGTCAGCCTCCAGCCACTAGGGTGCAACAATCAAGCAGCAATCAGGATCAATTAACCAACGCCTGAGCACTTGGCTATAAAAGGGCCAGCAGAGCAGATAGAAGGGACTAGACCTTTGCCACAGTTTGGTTCCTCTGGTATCAAAAGTTCCTCAAAAGTACTATGTAGTTGTGGCAAATGTGGGACTTTTGGGAGATTGAAGCAAATGAACCAACTGATTTGGAAAAAGATCTGATCTTGTGAGATGTTAAAATCATTATCCACCTCAGTGATTTCTGGTAGGTAATCAAATTAGGCATCATGCAGCTTGATTTAGAGCATGTCAGTATGTCTTTGCTATCATAACAAAAAGAAAAGTACACTTTGCATGGTTCAAAATAAGCAAAAGTCATGTACTAATTATCTTAAGTAATGATGGGTGCAGCTACTTTTGTCTCTCTCTTGCTCATCATTCTCTTTAAGAGTAGATCAGGTGAGCTCTGTCTTTGGTGGATTGCTATTGTAACGGTGCAGCTACCTGGACGTGTTCAACAAACTCTTCTCAGCAGAGGAAACTGAGCTGCTGGTTGACGCTGTGAAGGAGCTCCAGCAGCTCATTTACGGGAACAGCAATGTTATTTTATTTACTATTCTGTTTATTGTTGATGTAAAAGTTGGGTTTGTGCTGCTGTGTGTTCATGTGTGTGTAATAAGTGGGGGTGTACGCTCGGCTCGGCACAGCGCCTGTGTTACCGAGATAGCGATGAACGTCTGACTGTTGGCGTCTGTCTAGGTTGTATTCAGTCAGTGGAGCTCCTGTGTTTTCTGTTACCAAGATAAACAAGATAAAACTCCAGAAATGTACCTGAACACACCTCATTTCCAGAACACCAAGCCCATCAGTGTAGATATATTCAGAAGCTCTGCTGCTGTTTAAACGATTTTGTGTTTTTTTTTGGATAAGAAGAACCTCTGAGAATGATATGATGTATCTATACAGGGAGAGAAAGGACCAATCGGCCCTGCAGGTCAGGATGGGGAGCAGGGGCCTGTGGGATTGCCAGGAGCCACCGGTCCTCCAGGACCCCCAGGAGAGGATGGAGATAAGGTACTGTAGGCGTGGAATTGTCAGATTGCATTTTTACAGTATTTATCAGAACATGTTTCACTTTGTTCTGTTTGATCTTTAGGGTGAAACTGGAGGTCCTGGACAGAAGGGCAGCAAAGGAGACAAAGGAGAACCAGTAAGAACCTCTGTTCTCCTCTCGGTTCTACTGTATTCTACAGAACTGTTTCTAAGCTTAACCCAACGTTTATTCTCTCCACAGGGACCTGCAGGTCCAACCGGGACTCAGGGACCAGAGGGACAGCCGGGAATACCGGTGAGCAAATCAAGACATTTCAGAAAAGTGTTTGGACTGATCTTTAAGAATTAAACTCCAGATATTTATTGAAGAGTGTGAAATGAAAGTTATTATTATATGTTACACTAAAACAATCAACCAACGTGCAAGTTTTAGGTTTTGTGTCCTCAGATATTTTAGTAAAACAAATTGGACTCCTCTATGGAGCAGATTTTTTGTGTCCTCTAGGGTGGAGACATTTTTGTGTCCTTCAGGGTGAGTATTTTTTTGTGTCCTCTATGATGCAGATATTTTTGTGCCCTCTAGGGTGCAGACATTTTTGTGTCCTCTAGGGAGAAGAATTCAGTGTCCTCTATAGTGCAGATAATTTTGTGTCCTCTAGAGTGTTGTTGTGCTGTAGATATTGTTGTGTCCTGTAAGGTGCAGATGTTTTTTATGTCCTCTGGGGGACAGATATTTAACAGTTCTGAATATGTCTCAGGGTGTGGACGGGGAGTCCGGGCCGCCGGGACAGCAGGGGATGTACGGACAGAAAGGAGATGAAGGACTGCGGGGTTTTAAAGGAGCTACAGGACCGAGGGGACTACAGGTAAACATCTCGCTCTTTAATAAAGTGTTCAGTGAGTAAAACTTCAGGTTTAATCTGGTCTGAACTGTTTTTGAGGATCGTTTGTACAGTTTGAGAACCTGTATAAATCTGTATAAATGTGTGTTTAGGGAATGCCTGGACCCCCAGGAGAGAAGGGAGAGAGCGGACACTCTGGACTCATTGTGAGATCACTTCCTGTCCCTAATTCACATTTACACCCCCTTTACATGTATTGGAATAATGCCATTTATAAAGTGTTTAAATTGACCTGTTGAGTGATTATTGATCTGTTTCTGGCTGTAGGGCCCTCCTGGTCAGTTTGGCCCTCGAGGACCTCAGGGACCCAGCGGTGGACAGGTATGTTTTATGTCTTCTTTTTTTAAGTTGAGGAATGCAACTGCTGAAACCAAACATTTTTAATTCTGTAAAACTCTATCAATCAGATACGAAAGTAAAACCCAATTAAAACCCAAATCTGACAAATCTGAATAACCAAACACAACAAATTTGAAAAACTGAACCCAACAAATCCGAAAAAACAAACCCTTAACAAGTCTGCAAAGCCGACAAATCCGAAAAAAGTTAGGAAACTAAACACGACAAATCTGAAAAACCAAACCCAACAAGTCCAAAAAGCCTCAAGATGCCTGCAAAGCCAAATCCAACAAGTTTAGAAAACCAAACCCAACAAATCTGAAGAACCAAACCCAACAAGTGCGAAAGGCCAAACCCAACAAGTATGAAAAACCAAGCTCAACAAATCTGAAAAAACAAACCCAACAAGTCCAAAAAGCCAAACCCACCAAATATATATTACCAAATCCAAAAAATCTGAAAAGCCAAACCCAACAATCTAAAAATCAATATAATGGATTTGAAAAGACAAAGGTAACACATTTGAAAGGTCAAAATCACCAATTATAAAAGCCTAACCTTTGTTTGTAAAAGTAAAAGTTTGTAAACCCTAACCGTTGTTGTTGGTGAACAGGGTCCTCCTGGTAGGCCAGGTGTTCGTGGTCAGCCTGGTGGTGTTGGTGAAAAGGTGAGAATCATGAATATAAGTAATTTCACCTCATTTTATGAAATGTTCCGCTGATCTGATAAAGCATGTAAATGTTAATTTTTGTGTTTTTGTGAAATGTTAGGGGGAGGATGGAGAGTCCGGTGATCCTGGTCCTGTTGGAATACCTGGAAGCAACGTAAGTAAAATCTGATCTTTTCTTCTTTTATTTTAATTTGTTCTTTTCTTCTCTCACTATATTAATATGTAACTGTGGAGTTATATATTTATATATTTGTGTTTAGGGGGAGAAAGGTGATCAGGGAGAGAAAGGAGATTCAGGAGCTTCAGGCGCTGGAGGAATTCCAGGAGCTCGAGGTACATCCGGAGAAGATGGAGCTAAAGGGAACTCGGTGAGTCACCAGATCTGAAGTGTATTTCACACTGTGATCTGTTTAATGTGATCTAGAAACTAGTATCCAAAAACAGGTCTGATCAGTTCACACTCCTAAACTGAAGCTCATACATTAAAGAAGAGCAGCAGAGCTTCACGTGAAGTTTCGGTTTCATCTTTTCCAGAATCTCAGGAGCCTTTCAAGCAGTTATACGTCCACGCCCACTTCTTTATTTTGTGCCCTTGGTTTATTTAAAGTTAGCTATTAAACTATAATGAACGATAATGGGGAAAAAATAGAATAAAATGCTTCTCTGGTGAGCTTTTGTTTACATACCTCCCCTGTTTCAGCTCGTTCTCGTTTTTCTACCCGTTCTCGGGCTCCCTATAATCTCCTTATATTTTTCCTGGTTGTGTCCCAATTCACTAGCCGGGATGGCTGTAGTGTATTGGATTGCAACCCTGACGACACGGGTTTGATCCTGCATGAAGAGCGCTGTGTTGATTTTATTTTTTTAATCCTTTCCTTTTGTGTTTATCTGCTTTGAGATCAACTGTTCTGCAATTGGGTTCAACAACCTTTTGGGCTGGAGAGCTGCTAGTCTGTACACTTCATTTTCTAAATCAGAATATTTTCATTTATTTTTGTGGCCCATCACATAATGGCTTGGAAAATACATAGCCTGCATGCAAACTTAATTGCCGACCCCTTGTTTTATAGCATCATTTGAAACTGCAGTAGCGCCCCCTGTGGCAAGGGGTGACATAAGACTTCAAATTTAGCTTGACAAGAGACATCAGTCCAAATATTATGCGCTTCAGTGCCTTATTATCAAATCATTTTGTACATTTTCCTTCTCCTTGTCATATAAGTTGCAGAAATTCTGATCTGGCTGTTCAGACTGAGTATTGAATTTCAATTGGATCACATATTGATCAAATTCAGTGTTTTTCCTGCTCTTTCTTCCACACAAATATCAAATCCATATAATATCTGATCAAAAAGATCATATTTGGACATCATTTTACCTCCTGTATGAACTTGCCCAAATCACTCACTCAGATTTTACTTTCCCTAACTTATTTAATTTACTGTCTTTAGGGTCCAATCGGTTTAACTGGAGACCCAGGACCCCCTGGAGAGGCCGGCACAGATGTAAGAACTTCTAATTGATTCTTTAATTAAGTATTAAATATTTCTTCTCTTTGCTGCTCCCATCATATTAACCCCCCTCTCTCTCTTTCTCAGGGTATTGATGGGGCCCCTGGATCTAAAGGAGACAATGGAGAACCCGGCAAAGCTGTGTGTATTTTTTTTTGTGTGTGTTCTGTTATATCTCTCTTATCTTCTGTTCTCTCCATAATCATCTTCATTTTATTTCAGGGGCCTCCTGGAGCCTCTGGAGAGCCTGGTCCTCCAGGACGGCCTGGACGAAGGGTCAGTGTGTGTTGGGTTCTTGTATTTTTATGGATCACTGATTGTAGATCTGAAAGTGTTAAAATCAGGTTCTGACTCTCGGATTCTCTCTGTAGGGTCATTTAGGTCCACCTGGAAAGGAGGGGAAGCCTGGTATGAAAGGAGACAAGGTAAACCTTACTGACTGGTTTACTAACTGACACAATTTGGCTCTTTAACACAGCGAGTGTTTAACTTACTGCACTAGATCTGGATCACCCCTAGGTTCACTAGATCACAGACGGACTGAGTGGCTCACTAGATTGGATCACTAGGTTAATGATTTACTGGCTCAATAGATCACACAACATTCACAGGTTCAATAAATCACTGACTGAATCCCTTACTTGCTCACTAGATCACAGACTGAATCCCTTACTGGCTCACAAGATCATTAACTGACTAACCGTTTTGACTGGCCGTTCAGGTTCTAGTGAACCAGATCACTGACTTGCTGAACTTCTCACTAGATCACTGACTGAATCCCTTACTGGCTCACTATATCACTGACTGGCTGAACTTCTCACTATATCACTGACTGGCTGAATGGCTCAATAGGTCACGGACTGAATCCTTTACTGGCTCACAAGGTCACTAACTGACTAACTGGTTCACTAGATCACTGACAGAATTCCTTACTTGGTCACTAGATCACTGACTGACTGGACTGGTTCAGTCACTGGCTCCCTAGTTCATTGAATAGTTAATTTACTGACTCTATAGATAACTAATTGACTGGTTCACTGACTGACTTAATCACTGACTCAGTAGATCCCTAACTGGCTCCCTAGATTACTCACTTGCCGACTAGCTCACTGATGGGCTAACTGGCTTACTACCTGACATGTTCACTGACAGGCTTACTGACTGGCTCACTGGATCACTATCTGACTGAACATCTCACAAGATCACATGATTGCTCATTGACTGGCTCCCTAGATCACTTACTGGCTCACTGACTGGCTTAATAGATCACAAATGAATGGTTAACAGGCTTAGTGACTGCCTTACTAGATCAGTGACTGATTACTAGATCAGCGATTGGCTTAGAAGTTCACTCATTGGCTTACTAGATCCCTAACGCACTGGTTCATTTGTTTACTGTGTGTCTAACTGGTTTAGTAGATTACTGACTAGTTCACTGAATTGATCACTGGTCCAAAGTCTTGGTCACTAGATCACTGACTGAATAACTGACCTGCTCACCTCCTCGGTCTCTGTGTTTTCAGGGAGCTCCAGGATATGAAGGTTTACTTGGGAAAACTGGTCCAGTAGGTGGTCAGGGGAATCCTGGGAAAGCAGGGCCTCAGGGGCTTCCAGGAATACCAGGACCAGCGGTATGTCACTATTCAGGACTGTACAACAAAACTTTTACTCCACTGAAAAAACGATTAATCTTACTACTTATTCTTTACAGGGAGAACAAGGTCTTAACGGACCTCCAGGACAAACCGGACCTCCAGGACCAATGGTAGGAAGGCAGGAGACGGTGCACTAACATTGGACCTTGGACCTCTTTTTTTAAAGATGTTAAGTTTATTTATTCTGAATTTTTATCTTTAGGGCCCCTCCGGCCTGCCGGGACTGAAAGGAGACCATGGAAGGAAAGGAGATAAGGTACAGTAACAAACTCAATACACAGAAACACTATAACTATAAAAATGTACTGAGTCGGTCCACCATGTTCTGGCAACTGTTAGCATCACAACTCTAACCCTGCCAAGGCCAACTGTTAGCATTGCAGCTAGACCTGCTGAGCCTGGCTGTTGTGCCTCTGTTTTTTAACACTCTGTTTTTGATTTTAGGGTCATGGAGGTCTGATTGGTCTGATTGGTCCACCGGGTGAATTTGGTGAGAAAGGAGACAGAGGAATGCCTGGAAACCAGGGAGTACAAGGACCCAAAGGAGATCCAGTAAGATTACAAAATTTCAATCAAAAGATGCTCCAATCTCTTGTCCAAATTGTAAAAAATTTGAATTTTTATTTAGAATATTTTACTTTTAGCTAGTTTTTTCTGACTGACTTTATCTTCATGCCTCTTTTTCAGGGTCCAGTTGGCACTTCAGGCCCCAATGGCCCCCCTGGGCCACCTGGGCTGTCTGTGAGTCTTAAAATTAAAAAATTAAAATTTTAACTTAATTTTTTTGTAAATTTTAACAAAATGTTACCAGTCTGAGGGATGGAGGGCTGTAACAGTCTCTAAACTGTTTGGTAACCCCATTAAATATACCATACCTGTGAACAACATAGCCAACCACCTAGCAAGACCATAGCAACCACTTTACATCCACTTAACAGCACTGTAACAACCACTTTGAAATACATAGCGACCCTTTTTTGAGGAACATTACTGAAACCACCTAGGACACCCCAGTAACCAATTAGCAACACCACAGCAATCACCTTGGGCACCATAGCAACCATATAGCAAAGGAAGGGAAATGTTAGCCCCATTAAACTCTGATTCTGATATTTACTGTGATGGTCTTAATTACAATAGCAGTGTGTAATACTACCGCCACCATGTTTGAAATCTGTACTTTAGCCTGGAAGAACATTAGTGACTTTATTATTGGAGAACAAGAACATGATCCAAAGCATGTTCTACTGGAACCATATTATAAATATTTAGGTTACATTGTACATATAACTTCTAAAATAAAAACTAAATGATGTTTTGTTCTATTTCACAGGGAAATGTTGGGCAGAAAGGATCAAAAGGCAGTCAGGTCTGATAAATAACATTCAAACAAACACAAACAATATACACTAAAGCACAAAGAAACAAATAGAATCATAATAAAAGCTGATCTACTTTCTGACCTTCTTTTAGGGACCTATTGGACCTCGTGGAGACCAAGGTCCTGCTGGTCCTCCTGGAGCTCCAGTAAGTTTAAGCCATATCAAGTTTCACATGCTCTAAAACAATCTCACCATCCAATATACAACCAAGCACCTTAAACATCTGTCCAAACACCTTAAACGTCTGTCCAAACACCTTAAACGTCTTTCTATGTTTGTGAAGGGTCTACCTGCCGTAGGGACGGTGTCGCTGCCACTGCAGGATGTAGTGAGGAGGCGGAGACATCACTCTGAGGTGGACGGGGCGTCTCTGGTGGACGGAGAGATGGATGTAGAGACAGAGGTAGAGGAGGATAAAGGGATGCAGGGTGATGGAGCGGCGGGTGGAGCCGGAGAGAAGGACATGGAGGAGGTGTTTGCGTCTCTGGCCTCCATGAGGACGGAGGTGGAGGGACTGAGGACTCCTCAGGGAACCTATCACAGCCCGGCGAGAACCTGCAAGGAGCTCTGGATGTGGAACCCCAAGCTGCCGGACGGTGGGTGGAGGTGTTTCAGGTGGAGCAGTGGGACAGGTGTGGTTCTAAGGTTCTAGCTAACCATTGCTGTGTTCCGGTGTGTTTCAGGTGTTTACTGGATCGACCCGAATCATGGCTGCCACAGAGACGCCTTTAAAGCCTTCTGCAACTTTACTGCCGAGGGGGAGACCTGCCTCCAGCCACACAGCAAGTACCAGTCGGTGAGACTCCTCCCACTTTCAGTACATTGTGTTCTCACTGACAGGTGTGTCATAAATTTTCTAAATGAGTGACAGGTGTGTTTTTAATAACAGGGGTGTGTTTTCTTGATGTCCTAAATAATTGGCAGGTGTTGTAAATATGTTGTAAATTTTCACAGGGATTGACAGGTGTGTTCTAAATGACTGACAGGCGTGTTCTTAATGAGGAACAGGTGTATTGCAAATGACAGATGTGTTAAGTGATTTACAGGTGTGTTTTAATTGATCTATAGTTGGGATTAATTGATCTACAGGATTAAGTAATTAACAGGTGTGTTTTAATTGATCTACAGGTTTAAATAATTAACAACAGTTTAAATTGATCTACAGGTTTAAATAATTAACAAGAGTTTAAATTGATCTACAGGTTTTAGTGATTAACGGGTGTGTTTAATTGATCTACAGGTGTGTTTAATTGAGGAACAGGTGTGTTTAATTGATTTACAGGAGTGTTTAATTGATCTATAGGTGTGCTGATTGAATTGATCCACAGGTGAGTTTTAATTGGTCTACAGGTGTGCTGATTGAATTGATTGACAGGTGTGTTTAATTGATCTATAGGTGTGCTGATTGAATTGATCCACAGGTGTGTTTTAATTGGTCTACAGGTATGCTGATTGAATTGATTGGCAGGTATTATTAATTGATTGTATTTGCAGGTGAAGCTGGCAGCGTGGAATAAGGAGAAGCCTGGAACCTGGTTCAGCAAGTTCAGGAAAGGATCTCAGGTGTGTGTTTTTACCTGTGATGATGTTTTTTAATACTGATGTGTATATTATTAATAACCTGTCTCTCTCTACCTGTCTCTCTCCCTCTCTTCAGTTCTCGTATATCGATGCTGATGGAAACGATGTTCATGTGGTTCAGCTGGGTTTTCTGAAGCTGCTCAGTGCGACGGCTCGGCAGAGCTTCACCTACCTGTGCCAGAACTCGGTCGGCTGGCTGGACGGCGCCACCTTCAGCCACAAGCGGGCGCTGCGCTTCAGAGGCAGCAACGACCAGGAGCTCACCCACGCCAACGCCCACTACATCCAGCCCAGCTACGACGGCTGCCAGGTCAGTCCATAACACACCTCCATCACCTCTACACCTCCTTCTCTACACCTCCTTCTCTCCATCTTCACCTCCTCAGCTCCTTCTCTCCACCTTCACCTCCTCAGTTCCTTCTCTACACCTTCACCTCCTCAGCTCCTCCTCTCTAACTTCACCTCCTCTGCTCCTTCTCTCCACCTCCTTCTCTCCACCTTGACCTCCTCAGTTCCTTCTCTCCACCTTCACCTCTTCACCTCCTCTCCATCTTAACTTCCTCAGCGTCTCCTCTCTACATTCACCTCCTCACCTACTTCTCTTCACCTTCACCTCTTCTGCTCCTTCTCTCCACCTCCTTCTCTCCACCTTCACCTCCTCAGTTCCTTCTCTACACCTTCACCTCCTCAGCTCCTCCTCTCTAACTTCACCTCCTCTGCTCCTTCTCTCCACCTCCTTCTCTCCACCTTGACCTCCTCAGTTCCTTCTCTCCACCTTCACCTCTTCACCTCCTCTCCATCTTAACTTCCTCAGCGTCTCCTCTCTACATTCACCTCCTCACCTACTTCTCTCCACCTTCACCTCTTCTGCTCCTTCTCTCCACCTTCACCTCCTCACCTCCTTCTCTCCACCTTCACCTCCTCACCTCCTTCTCTCCACCTTCACCTCCTCACCTCCTTCTCTCCACCTTCACCTCCTCACCTCCTCACCTCCTTCTCTCCACCTTCACCTCCTCACCTCCTTCTCTCCACCTTCACCTCCTCACCTCCTTCTCTCCACCTTCACCTCCTCACCTCCTCACCTACTTCTCTCCACCTTCACCTCCTCAGTTCCTTCTCTCCACCTTCACCTCCTCACCTCCTTCTCTCCACTTTCACCTTCTCAGCTCATTTTCTCCACAAACACCTCCTAAACAACAGTCCGAATTACTGCATTGTGAATAACTGTGTAATAACTGTGTGACAACTGTGTAATAACTGTGTGACAACTGTGTAATAACTGTGTAATAAGTTTGTATTAACTGTGTAATTACTATGTAATAGCTGTGTAATAACTCTCTATTAACTGTGTATTAACCATGTAATAACTGTGCAATTGCTGTGTAATAACTATGTAATAACCATGTAATAACTCTCTTACAACACCCTAATAACTGTGTATTAACCATGTAATTACTGAGTAATAGCTGTGTATTAACTGTGTAATAACTGTGTAATAACTGTGTTTTTTTAATCCCGCAGTCTCGGGCGGGTCAGGACCGGACGGTGTTGGAGGTGAACTCGCCGGATGCTGAGTTGATGCCCATCATGGACGTCGCTGTGTCGGATTTCGGAAATCAAAAACAGAAGTTCGGCTTCGAGCTCGGGACAGTGTGCTTTAACGGCTAATGGCTATTGGCTAGAGGCTAATGGCTAGTGGCAAATGGCTAGTGGCGAACAGCTAGTGGCTAATGGCTAGTGGCTACAGGCTAACGTCTAGCACTGCGGAGAGAGAGTGGGGGTGAGACAGGTAGAGTTACTGGTGGAGAGAGAGAGACTTTACAGTGTATTTATGCAGCCCTGCGGAGGGGCGTGGCCAGAGACGTCAGGTGCTTTTATTTTATAATGTAATTTCTGTTTATAATGACGATTGTCTGTTACCATGTTAACTTTAAACATTTAACTGTACAAGCAGTGCATACACACTCTTTCTCAGGCTAACACACACACACACACACACACACACACTAATTGGTCAGTTTCAGTCATGTTACCTTTTCTTTGATGGCCTTGTTTTTGCTGTAAGTGAATGCTGGAATATTATATTAAAATATTTAGATTTTAATTATTTTATAGTTGCTTTATAAATGGCTGAATTCCCACAATGCACTCTGGTAGCAGATTTAACTGGTAGATTTGGGAACACTCCCTGAACCCAACATTTTATTAAATTTGCCTCTGAGTTCCCCTGACAAATCCCTATAACTATAAAAAAACAAATTTTAGACTATTTATAATGTTTAATTGAAAACCTTGGAAAAATTTAACTTATGTAGATCAGTAACATCCAGTCTGACGTTTAGATCCTGCCTTATACAGAACCTGCACTGGCTTACATGATCAAAATAAACTAATTATCTATATTAATTAACAAAACTACAGACAAAAGAATAGACAAAGGAACAGACAAATGAACAGATAAACAATTAAAAATAAACAGGTAAACAAACAGACAAACAGCTCGTTAAATGAACAGATAAACGAGCCAACAAACAGATAAACAGGTAAATGAACAGGCAAACAAACAGACAAATTAAAAGACAAATGTTCAAATAGGCAAACAGACAGACATAAAAACAAATTAACAGATAAAGAGACAAAAGAGTGGCCATAATGATTGAACAGACAAGTGAACACATCAAATAAAGACAGATAAAAGCCAAACAAACTTAGCAATGACCATACAGACGAAGAAACAAACAAATTACCACAAACAACAGAAACAGATGAACGAGTGAACAAACACAAATATGAACAAACAGACAAATGAATAGACAAACAGATGAATGAATGTATAGATTTTTAACAGGTAAACAGACTAATTAATGCATTAATTAATTAATGAATAACAGATAATTGTATGTACAAACAATATAAACAAACAAACAAACAGACAAACTAATGGACGAACAAATGAAGAAACAGACAAACTGACAAATGAGTGTATGAATTAACTGTTTGTCTCTTTATTTGTTTTTTGTCCATTTATTCATTCAATTGTCCTCTTTTTGTTTATTTATACATTTGTCTGTTTGTTTGTTCATTCGTCTGGAGAAACAGTTTGTCCTGAAATGTCAGACTGGAAGTTACTGGTCCTCATGTGCTGCTGTAGTTAAACGAAAAGTTGTATTTTTTTGCCAAATATGAAATTTTATATATTATTTTTGTTTATGTTTATTTTTCCCACAATGTTCACTTAAGTAGATACACAGTAACTGTGCACCAGTATGTGCCACATTATATAATAGAGTATGTTCTTATAGCAGACTCTTAACCAAACCAGTCCCAGCCTTATTAACATACTGGACTCGAGCTAAAACTTAATGTATAATTTTACTGTAATTAAACACCTATCTGTACCAGTGGTGTTAAACGTCTGTATATTTTGTGAAAGTTTATTATTAAATATGGAAAAAACTCAGTAAAATACTTTATTAATTCAGCCTTTTTAAGAAACAACAATAACATATTTAAAAAGAGAAGAAATTAAGTGAAATCACTTTTTTTTGTAATTACTATTAAGAGTAATTTAATTTTATGTGCCTTCATTAATAAAGAAATATGTTTTAGTAAAGCACATTTTACATTTTTATTGGAAAAAATAAAATAATGACTGATTTCTCTCAAAATCAAGAAATATTTGATACATGATTATTCATTAAAATGTATTAATTGACCAATTAGTCTTCACTATGGCAGAGATTGAAAACTAATCACTAAAACACACAAATACACACTTATAAACACATTTACACACACACTTACACACACACACATTACTGTACTGCTTTGCCTCCAGTTGTTTACTGAACTGCTCGAACCTCATAATTATTCTTTTCTATTGTAATGAGATTTTTGATGTTGATTTTTCTTTTATAAATGTTTGATGTTTGTTTATTTTGAATGTTCTGTATCTATGGTGCTAAACACAACCACGTTTAAATTTGTTTACATTTTGTATAAGGTCCATTATTCTGTATTTCTCTCAGTGTTTAAACCCAACTCTAATCAGAAGCACATACATATAATGATTTATAATAACTTTAGTTTTTATCTGGGGAAAAACTCGTATAGTGTGTAAACAGCCTGTGTGATTAATATTATTAACTGGAGGGAAAATTTATAAATAAAAGATTATTAAACAAACAAACAAACAAAGCTTCCTTTATTGTTTTCTCATTTATAAATACAAACAAATCACAGATAAACAAACAAAACAAACAGAAATAAAGGCAAACAAACAGTCAAATAGAGAGACGAAAAATAGACAAACAGACAAATAAAGAGACTTAAATTAATGAACTAATGAACAACTGAATGGATGACACACAAACAAAAACAGACAAAAGAACAGACAAATGGATGAATAAACAGACAAAACAGATGATTGAACAAACAAACAAAAAAAACAAACAGATAACCAATCATGCGAAACATTAACAGATAAACATGAATGAACAGACAAAAACAATCAAGCAGATATATAAACAGACAGACAAAAGAACAGTCAAACAGATGATTAAACAGACAAAAAAGAAAAAAACAGATGAATGAACAGCCAGACAAAAGAACAGACAAACAGATGAGAAAAAAGACAGACAAAAACAGACAAACAAATGATTGAACAGACAGACAAAAGAGCAAATGCATGAGCAAACAGACAAAAAAATGAACATAACGATGAATGAACAGCCAGGCAAAAGAACAGACAAATGGATTTGCAAACAGATAAATGAACAGATAACATAGAATAGACAGACAAACATACATTAACAGAAAAAAAAAACATTAATGAGCAAACAGACAGACAAAAGGACAGGCAAACAGATGAATAAAAAGAAGAAAACAAACAGATGAATGAATAGATATATATAAAAATGTACACACACACACAAATGAAAACCACAAAACCACAAATGAACAGATAAACAGACGAAGGAACAAACAAACAAACACAAAAATGAATGAACAGATCATTTGAAAGGTCAAACACAGTTCAAACAAACAAAACAATAAACAGACAAAACCAAACAAACATTAATAATCATCCAGAGAAACAAACTACACTCCTCCTCCTGTCCACTGGGGGGCGCCTGAGCCACTAAACACACACACAGTAACATACACACACACTGTCTCTCACACACACACTGTCACAAACAGAGAGAGAGAGAGAGAGAAAGAGAGAGGGAGGTAGAAAGAGTGAAAGAGAGAGAGTGAGTGAGGGAGAGAGAGAGAGAAATAGAGAGAGAGAGAGTGAAGGAGGTAAAGAAAGGGAGGGAGGTAGAGAGCGAGGGAGCTTGAAGACACTTGTTCTGTTCCGATCGAACTGGTGCAGCATCTTTTCGTTTCCTCCTCCTTCCATCTCTCGCTCTCTCTCACTTCACCACTCTATTTCTTCACTTGTTTTATATCCCTCTGTTTATCTCTATCCTCCACTCTATCCGTTTATCTCTCTCTCAGGTCAGGCAGAGGACACTCCTCAGTACAGGTCTGAGGAGCTTCTGAAGTCTGGAGAAGTTCGGAAGTCGGTCCGGTTCGGAATTTTGTTCGTAACGCATTCCGTTTCGCTCTGGATTATCGGTGTTTGGTGTTGTTGCAGTTTGGTCTACGATATTCTAAGAGAACGTCACACCAGCTTTACACCAATCCCAACGTTCCAACAACCTCCCAGAACGGTCTGTAGCACCAGAAGGGAATCATCCCGAAGTTTCATCTGTCGCTCAAGAAGAATTCGGTACGACTCTTCGGGAACTGTTCTGAGACTCGTTCTTCATTGTTGGAAGAGTATTTTGGTTATTTCCAACATGATATCAGGATTACTTCAATGTTCCTCCACAGGTTCTACACCACTGCTGCATTAATGCTACCTTGAGGTTGACACCGTTCTCGCCCTGGTCCCCTGAAATACTCCCACCAAGAGCACCACCGTTCCTGTACCGTTTCAAAGTCCTGCCAGTAAACAGTGATGAGCGTTCCCATTCTGAAGATTGGCATGGTCCTCAGCACCATGGCCATGGTCACCAACTGGATGTCCCAGACTCTGCCCTCACTGGTGGGACTCAACCAGACCCTGGCACGACCCGGAACATCTGAGAAGATCATCAGCGTACGTATTACTAATCATGTAACTGTACATTCCTGATGACGTCGAGGGGATTGCACGTTTGTAGAAATGATTGCAACACAGAAACAATCACTGCTAGAGGGAGGTTTTAGAACTGATAATCACATTCAGGGGGATTGTCTTAGAATGAACAAAATAGTAATCAGAAACAATCACAGTCAGAAGGAGGTCTCAGAACTAACAATCACAGTGTGGAGACAATCTCACATCAAACAATCACATTTGGGGGAGGTCGCTGAACAAACAATCTCAATCAGGAGGAGGTCTTAGAATGAACAAAGTAGTGATCATAAACAATCACAGTAAGAGGAAGTTCTCAGAAGAACAAGGTGGTGATAAGGAACAATCACAGTTAAGAGGGAGGTTTCAGAACAATAAGGTGGTGATTAGGAACAATCACAGTCAGGGTGAGGTCTCAGAACTAACAATCACAGTCTGGAGACAATCTCAAATCAAACAATCACATTCGGGGGAGGTCACTGAACAAACAATCTCAATCTGGGGGAGGTCTTAGAAGAAACAAGGTGGTAATTAGAACAATCACGGTCAGAGGGAGGTCTCAGAACTAACAATGTGGTGATTAGGACCAATCACAACCAGGGGAAAGTCTCAGAACTAACAATCCCAGTCAGGAGGTGATCTTACAAGAAACAAGGTTGTGATTAGGACCAACCAGTCAGGGGGAGGTCTCAGAACTAACAATCACAGTCAGGAGGAGGTCTGAGAACAACAAGGTGGTGATTAGGAACAATTACATTTAGAGGGAGGTTTCAGAACTAACAATCACAGTCGGAGTGATTGTTAGTTAGATTGTTAGTTCTGAGACCTCCTCTTAACTGTGATTGTTAGTTGTGAAAAAAACAATGTGGTGATTGGGAACAATCACAGTCAGGAAGAGGTTTCAGAACTAGCAATCATTACATTACATTACATTACATTTGGCAGACGCTTTTGTCCAAAGCGACTTACAATAGTCAAGTACAATGTAAAATAAGTTTGAAGGTAAAACATCTTTGGATAGGGATAAAAGGAGGTCAAAGGGGAATAATAGGATAGAGGAGTGAAGGAGGGGAAGAAGGAAATGAGGTTAGAAGTAGTTAGTGTGTTAGAGGTGTTAAGAGAGTAAGTGCTCTTTGAAGAGCTCTGTCTTCAGGAGTTTCTTAAAGATAGCGAGAGATTCTCCTGATCTGGTAGTAGAAGGTAGTTAGTTAGAGGTGTTAGGAGAGTAAGTGCTCTTTGAAGAGCTCTGTCTTCAGGAGTTTATTAAAGATAGCGAGAGATTCTCCTGATCTGGTAGTAGAAGGTAGTTTGTTCCACCATTGGGGAACTCTGTATGAGAACAGTCTGGATTGCTTTGTGTGAATGTTTGTTTGGTAAAACGAGGCGACGTTCACTGGAGGAGCGCAGCGGCCGGGAGGTAGCGTAAGCCTTCAGGAGCGAGTGCAGGTAGGAAGGAGCTGTTCTGTATCACCTTGTAGGCGATAGTAAGAGCTTTGAATTTGATGCGAGCATCAACTGGTAGCCAATGGAGCTCAATGAGCAGCGGGGTGACATGTGCCCGTTTTGGCTGGTTGAAGATCAGACGTGCTGCTGCATTCTGGATCATCTGGAGATCACAGTCAGAGGGAGGTCTCAGATCTAACAAGGTGGTGATTAGGAACAATCACAGTCAGGAGGAGGTCTCAGAACTAACAATCACAGTCAGGGGTGATTAACTCAGTAGGCAAACAGATAAATGAACAGAAAAGGAATGTACTGATCAGTAAATAAATAAACAAATAAATAAATTAATGAATTGAAGAATTAGTAAAAAAAAATAAAAACTACTGAACAAACAAACAAATGAACAGATAAAGGAGTGAGTTATTGAGTGAAGGCTGGTGGGCGTGTCCTGTGTTTTATGACATCAGTGTGTTTGAGCTGCGTTTACCCGGCGAGGGAATCCCTCACAGGAGGTACATCCCTGCAGAGTGTGTGTGTGTGTGTGTGTGTGTGTGTGTATGAGTGTGTGTGTAGTGTGTGTGTGTGTGTGTGTATGAGTGTGTGTGTGAGTGTAAGTGTGTGAAAAAAGAGAGAGATTAATGGATTTTCAAAGGAAAGATCATGGACCCCCTTAACCCACACACTCTTACACACACACTCACACACACTCTTACACACACACACTATTCCCGGTGTGTGATTTCAGATGGTAGAGAGGTGTTTTCTGATTGGCTGGCATTGGGATGGTTGCGTGGCAACGCCGCAGCAGCCGCGGGACACCAGCCTGCCAATCAGACGCTCCACTGAACCGTCTCACAGCAACAGGTCCAACTGATACCCAGAGAGTGTGTGTGAGTGTGTGTGTGTGAGTGTGTGTGTGTGTGTGTGTGTGCGCTGACACAGATGTGCAAATGCACACACACAGCTTGTCTAGTCCATTTAGTTTATTAGAAGTATTGCCAATAGAATAGAACTATCTGGAATAAATGAATAAATGTGATCCTATTGGTCCCATTTCTAATGCAATCAAATCCTCACAGCAGTGTAGAGTAGAGCGTAACTCCAACAAATGCAGGATAAACTCTTTTAATTCCCTTGGTTTCAGAAGAAACGGTGAATAAGTCCATTTACTCTTGGCCAAGCTGTAATTAATTAATTAATTAAAATAACTAAACATGCATTTGTTGAGTAAAATGTTAATTGACTGGCTAATTGATTGATTGATAGATTAATTGATTGATTGATTGACTAGCTAAGACGTTATTATAAATGTTATAAATTCTCCATATTTGATGAAAATTCCATATTTTTTCTCTTATGTTTATTAATATTTGTTTCAGGCATGCGTAACACATGTTATGTAATCAGGAAATAAATAAATGATGCATGCTGGAGAACTATACGCTTCATTACCCTGCAAACCTCACTCAAAACATTACTAACAAACCAGCCTGACCGTCCAATCAGAGACCAGCTTCACCACCTGAAATCCAATCACAGTCTGAAATCTGATTTAAATATCTGGAATGGATTTGTTTTCTGGATGATCAGATATTTAACCACCTGCAAACTCACACACCAGCTCTGATCATCTGAAATCACATTCTGATTATTGATCAGAGTTATCAAAGTTATGAGAGTTTGGTAAACTGTGATGCAATGTTGTGAATTGTAATTGAAGTGAGTTTACTGAAATACTGTATGTTGGAATTTGTTGAATTGCGATAGAAATTAATTAGAATTTTGATGATGTTCAGTAAAGTGTGATGGAATTTCTTCTTTAATCTGTGATGGAATTAATTAAACTGTGATTTAATTTAGTGAAATGTGATTGTTTTGAGTAATGAAATATTGTATGTTGGAATTTGGTAAATTGTAATAGATTTTAGTTTTTTAGATGTGAGGTTTTGAGAACTAAGATTAAATTATTGTAAACTGTGATGGGATGTAATGAAGTGTGATGGACTGCAGTGAACTGTGATGCAACGTTTAGTAAAATATGTTGAAATTCTGATGAAACTGAATAAAAAAAATGTGGGGTTTTGTGAATTGAGATTAAATGATTGTAAACTGTGATGGATTGTAGTGGACTGTGATTGTAGTGAGTTTAGTGAAAACTGTTTGCATTCAGTGAACTGTGATGGAATTCAGTGGACTGTGATGAATTTCAGTAAAATGTTATGGAATTTAGTGAATTGTGATTCAGTTTTCGTGGCATGTGATTGTAGTGAGTTTAGTAAAATATGTTGGAATTCAGTGGACTGTTATGAAATTCCCTGAATTAAAATGGAATTCAGTGAAGTGTGATTAAAATGTGGGATTTTGTGTATTGAGATTAAATTATAGTCAGTTGTGATGAAATTGATGGACTGTGATTGTAGTCATTTTCATGAAATATGTTGGAATTCTGTGAACTTTGATGGAATTCAGCGGACTGTGACTGTGGTGGGTTTAGTAAAATATGTTGGTATTGTATGAACTGTGATAGAAATCCAGAAAATGTGATGGAATTCAGTGAAATGTGATTGTGGTGAGTTTAGTAAAATATGCTGGTATTGGACAAACTGTGATAGAAATTCATAACATGTGATGGAATTCAGTGAAATGTATAATATAGAATGTGGCTCTTTGAAAAATCAGTCCAGTCTGAAACACTCCTTATAGCCTCAGAGCTGATGGGCGGAGCTAAACTGAATTAGAGGCTCTGTATGAACACTTTGAGGATAAAAGTGATAAATTATAACAGGGATTAATCGGACTCCGGCTTTAAAGCTCCGCCCCCAAATCTCCTCACTGCGCAAACTGCAGTACACTGACCCCGGGCCCCCACCCAGAACCTAATCAACCGCACAGCGCAGTGTGTGTGTGTGCCAATATGTGTGTGTGTGTGGGCAGGGACAGTGTGTGTGTGTGTGTGTGTGTGTGTGTGTGTGTGTGTGTGTGTGTGTGTGTGTGTGTGTGTGTGTGTCAGCAGGACGTGGGTACTTTCTGAGTGGGTGGTTTGTTTGTGCTTCAGCTACCACTGAGATACACACACACACTTATACACACACACTTACACACACACACACACACCACACACACACACACTACACACACACACACTCACACACTTACACACACACACACACACACGTATTAATTGGTGCATCTGAACAGATGGAGCAGAGTCAGGGTGCAGCTCGGCTAATTAAAGAGCTCAACAGAGAGAGAGAGAGAGAGAGAGAGAGAGAGAGAGAGAGAGAGAGAGAGAGAGAAGGAAGATGAGTAAAGGAGGGAGAGAGAGGGAAGATGGGTGAAAGAGAGAGAGTGTGTTTGATTAGAAATGTCATGAATTTTATTGTAATTATTTGCGATGGTTTGAACTGTGATGGAATTGCAGAGTTTTAACTAGATGTGTTACATTGTGATAGAATTCTAGATAGAGGGCTATAGGACTATGTCAGGATTTAGTGACCTGTGATAAAATCTGTGATGGTTTTATTTGAATTGTGATGTAACTTAATTGTAATGCAAATTTCAGAATTGGGATGGAGCTTAGTGAACTGTGATGGATCTTATTGAACTGTTGTAATTAAGCTGTGATGAAGTTTAATAAACTGTGATTAAGCTTAGTGAACTGTGATGATGGAGCTTAGTGAACTGTGGTGATGGAGCTTAGTGAACTGTGGTGATGGAGCTTAGTGAACTGTGGTGATGGAGCTTAGTGAACTGTGGTGATGGAGCTTAGTGAACTGTGGTGATGGAGCTTAGTGAACTGTGGTGATGGAGCTTAGTGAACTGTGGTGATGGAGCTTAGTGAACTGTGGTGATGGAGCTTAGTGAACTGTGGTGATGGAGCTTAGTGAACTGTGGTGATGGAGCTTAGTGAACTGTGATGGATCTTATTGAACTGTTGTAATTAAGCTGTGATGAAGTTTAATAAACTGTGATTAAGCTTAGTGAACTGTGGTGATGGAGCTTAGTGAACTGTGGTGATGGAGCTTAGTGAACTGTGGTGATGGAGCTTAGTGAACTGTGGTGATGGAGCTTAGTGAACTGTGGTGATGGAGCTTAGTGAACTGTGATAAGTAGAGTGGTTTGAAGTTCTCGGACAGAAGCAGGGGATTTGTTGCTGGAACAATGTTAAACATTTTAAAATATTAGGAATGTTTCTGTATGTTATGTAATGTGATATCACAGTACTTTATGTAATGGTATCTGCAGGCGCTGTACCCGGGGCAGGATGAGGGGTGGCAGGTGTTCGGCTCAGTGGCGGATGCGAAGGGGAAGTGTGTGTGTACTCTCGTCGCCCCCCCACAGAACCTCTGCAGAAAAGACCCACGACACACTCGCCTACGCCAGCTCACGGAGCATGTGCGTAATTCACACACACACACACACACACACACACACACACACACACACACACACACACACACACTCACACACACACACACACACTTTCACACACACACACACACACACACACACACTTTCACACACACACACACACACACACACACACACACACACACACACACACACACACTCACACACACACACACACACACACAGCAGGGCTGTGAATAATGTGCGTAATCAAGCGTAATTGCGGCATTACTGCACACTCAGTCGTTACACAATTACATAATCACCACTTCCACTATAACCTGTAGCCGAATACACATAATAACATGCTGTCCAAATGTTTTTAGACACACATTCTAACAAATCCAGCCACTTTACGATGCACCCATTGCTGACACAAATGTGCAAATGCACACACATAGCTTGTCTAGTCCTTGTAGAACAGAAGTACCATATTTTTCACACTAAAAGGCGCACCCGATTATGAGGCGCATTATGCGACACTAGTAAGGAACAGGGGTGTCCCCATGTTTTCCTTCTAATTCAGCAGGTTTCAATGTAAATCTAAGCTAACCTAAGTAAACAAAACTGTAATTCTTAAGAAAAACACTTTCTTTTAAAGTGAAACGAGTCAAAACGATTTCTCTCCTGAAAACTGTTTATTTGGGTGAGTAAAGTGCTTCTGTTTATTTACAGATTTTTTCAGCATTAAGGCTGGAGCATTAGCATTTGATCTTTGAGTGGTGAAAGAGCTAACTAGCGCTTAGCATGGTTAGCGGCTAATGCTATTACTGCTCCAGCAGTGCTAGCCGGAGTTAGCAGCAAGATACAGGCCAATAATACTCACCTCTGAATGGCGAAAGGGCGCTTAGTGTAATTAGTGGCTAATGCTAATACTGCTAATACCTGCTGTACTTCAGTGGAGTGGATTTACTGCTCCTTAATACATGGTAAAATTCATACATAAGGAGCACTGGATTATAAGCAGTACTAATGATTTTTGAGAAAATTAAAGGATTTTAAGTGCAGCTTATAGTGCAAAATGAAGGAATCAGTGGAATTTTGGAACTACATACTATACTTTAGAATTATTTTTCAGCAGTGTTGGCAGGTCCACATATTTAAAACACATTTTGGCTGAAACCACTGTAGAAATCTGTCCACCCTGGTATCACAGCACTGCCGTATATAATCTTGGCAGGTCGATACAAAAAACAGCATGTTTAAGTTCATTTTTTATGTTCCACTCTCGAAGTTAAACGCTCAATATCACTTTTACCCATTAAAAAATACAAGCTGTATAGGACTAGGATAGTAATTTAACTGTGTTAACTATATAAATATTGATTACTGATCATTTTTTTAAAGTAGTACTATTAGAAACTCGATCAGAAATTTAAATAGTGCCCAGGAAAATCTTCTAATTTGTAAAAATTATCTTTATTTTTTAATTTTCAGGTTCAGAACGTGTCTCAGTATTTGGAGGTGCTGGATTTGCGAACATCTCGAGATCTGCATTATCTTCGAGAGTCGGAGCAGCGAGTGAATTCAGTCGAACGAAGAGTGAAAACAGCCCATAATAACCTCCAGAGCCTCTCCGCTAAAGGCCTACAGGTACAACAACACGCTAACACATTCTGTAGAATGTAGCTAATAACAGGTACTGGCTCATGCTAACACAGAATTCCTACCCCCCCTCCTACAGGACCTGAAGCAGAGCGTGAACGAGTGTCTCCCCCTGCTGGCGGTTGTAGCTCAGTACAGCGCAGACGTGGGGCAGCTGGACTACCTTAAGCAGGAGGTGGAGAGGTTAAGCACCGCCCTCATTCTCCTACAGGAGCAGCTGGAGGCCTACGATTACAGCCAATTACAGCACAGGGCCATCTTACTGGAGGACCAGCTACACACCTGCATCAACACACTCGGTAATATGTGTGTTTGTGTTTATTAGCGACTTCGGCTAGGCTAAATGCTAAATCTGTTATTGCAGCTAATAATAAAATATCAGAGTCAGCACTTAGACAGTTGTGCCACTCTGGAGCTTTTCAAATCATATCTGTTTTTATAGAACAACTCAGCCCGATCACAGTCTAACACATTTTGTAATTAATTATGAAGAATTAATCTATTTGTGTTCCCAGGATGTGGTAGGCTAACAGGCATCAGTAGCCCGGTCACCATTAGGTCCTTTGGGTCCCGATTTGGCTCGTGGATGATGGACAGTATGATGCCCAGCTCGGATAACCGGGTAAGCCCAGTCCAATTACTAACCTTAATCTACAGTACCGTGTTTGTTCAACCAAATGAGGTGATCTTGGTCCAGATCTAAGGACCCAAATTGGGTCCTACCAAAGTCTGAATCAAAGTATCAGATGTTTCTTACCAATAGAGGTAGTCCTGGTCTGGATCAAAATACAATAATCTCTTATTATTTTACCAAAGGTGGTGGTCTCAGTCCAGATCAAAGGAGTAAAACTTGGTCCAACCAAAGTCTGGATCAGAAAACCAGATTTGTTTTTTTACCAAAAGTGGTGATCTTGGTCTGGATGAAAGGAAGAAAATTTGGTCCAACGAACATGTGGATCAAATGTGGATGTGGATTTTTTTTTTTAAGATTTAAGAACCAACATTTGGTCCTACCAAAAGAGGTGATCTTGGTCCAGATCAAATGAAGGATCTTTGATTCAACAAGTGGTCTTTGTCCAAATCAAAGTTCCAGAATTTGGTCCATGAAAAGAGTTGATCTTGGTCCAGATCAAAGGAAGAAAATTTGGTCCAACCAAAATCTGGATTAAAGGACCAAATTTGGTCTGACTAAAAGAGATAGACTCAGTCTGGATCAAAGGAAGAAAATTTGATTCAACCTAAAAAGTTGACTTTGGTCTAGATCAAAGTCCCAAAATTTGGTCAAACCAAAAGAGATAATCTTGGTCCAGACAAAGGACCAACATTTGGTTCGAAGGACCAGATTTTTGTCCAACCAAAGTCTGGATCAAAGGTCCAAAATTTGATTTAACCAAAAGAGTTGATCTTGGTCCAGATCAAAAGACCAATATTTGGTCCAACCAAAGTCTGGATTAAAGGACCAAATTTGGTCTGAACAAAAGAAATGGTCTCGGTCTGGATCAAAGAAAGAAAATTCGGTTCAACTAAAAGAGGTGATCTTGGTCTTGATCAAAATATCAAACTTTGGTCCGACCATGAGGATGAAGGAAGGGGTGATCATGAACATTGTGACCTTACCAATACTCTTGTGGCAATGAGTGCAATCAAATCCTCACTGCAGTGCTTCTATCTGAATCTAATAGAAACTCTTCTCTGGACAGTAGAGACAGTTACTCCAACAAAAGCAGGATACACTCTTTTAATGCGCTTGATTTAAAGGATGTCTCTATACTTTTATTCATATGGTGTATATTCATCCTGCTCCTCTGGCCTGATCTTCTGCTTATTCGAGTCGCCATAGAAACCAGACTGATAACAACATCTGCATCCTAATGCATGTTATCATCACTCAGTCTCCTCCACCATGCTGTTTCCATTAAATCCTGATTCTGCTCACAGCATGTGTTCCTACACCACAACCCAGATCATAAACATGCTAATAAACACGTATACCAGCGTCTCTGTCTCCGTCCTGCAGGTCTGGTCTATGGACGGGTACTTTAAGGGCCGGCGAGTCTTAGAGTACGGGTCCATCGACGACTTCACCAAGGGACAGAACTTCGTGGTGCATCAGCTTCCCCATCCGTGGGCAGGTACCATTGAGCTTCATCTCATATATAATAAAATATATCAGATAATTTAAAAATTTGCATTTTTACTGTTATTCATTAAAAGAGCTGTGATAATGCTGTACATAACAGCAAACTCAAACTACATTAACATATGGCTGGAGAAAGAATAAGAGTAGAGTGAGGCAGATGGATGTAGACTAAGGACAGGGTAAGAGTAGAGTGAGGTTAATTGAGGTTAAGTGAGGTAGAGTGAGGTATAGTAAGGTAGAATAAGGGTAGAGTGAGGTTATGTGAGGTAGAGTGCGGTGGAGTAAGAGTACAGTAAGGGTAGAGTGAAGTACAGTAAGATTAGAGTAAGAGTAGAGTAAGGGTAGAGTAAAGTAAAGTAAGATTAGAGTAAGGGTAGAGTAAAGTAAAGTAAGATTAGAGTAAGAGTAGAGTAAGGGTAGAGTGAGGTAAAATAAACATTACAGTGAGGTAAAGTAAGGGTAGAGTGGGGTAAAGTAAGGATAAAATGTGGTAAAACAAGATTAGAGTAAGGGTAGAGTAAAGATAAAATGAGGTAGAATAAGGTTAGAATAAGGGTAGAGTGAAGTAGTGTGAGGTATAGGTCCACAGTGAATGACCACTCCAAACTACTTCCTATTTTGATTAATTGCAAACAGTAACTTTACAAAATACCGTGTTTAATTGATCACATGCACAAAATAACAAAATTGATCATTATAAACTGAGCAAAATAATGCAGGTAGCTGTAATTAACTACACAAACTAATGCAACTAGTCATGAATAAATTACCACAACAATGTGATTAAGTAGTGCGATTATTTGCAATTGAAACAACTGGAACAAAATGATGCAATTAATGAGTAGTAACACAAAAATGATTTGATTTACCACTGATTGATTGACTGCAGTAGATGTGCAATGTGATTAGTCACGATTAAATGCACTAAACAATGTGATTAACTGATTGCCTTTAATTTAATACTGAATTAAAACATTGTATGCACTTGTTTGTCCTACAGAGAATTGTAATATTTATGTTTTTTCCTCTGCTTTTCAGGTACGGGTCACGTCGTTTATAACGGTTCTCTTTACTACAACAAACACCAGACCAACATCATCGTCCAGTACCACCTACTCACCCGGAGCGTCCTGCTGCAGCGCAGTCTGGGCCAGGCCGGCTACAACAACACCTTCCCCTACTCCTGGGGTGGCTCGTCCGACATCGACCTCATGGCTGACGAGACCGGCCTGTGGGCGGTGTACACTACCATCCCCAACGGCGGGAACATGGTGGTGAGCCGGCTGAACCCCGCAACCCTGGAGGTGGTGAGGTCCTGGGACACGGGCTTCCCCAAACGAAGCGCCGGGGAGGCGTTCCTGATCTGCGGAACGCTGTACGTCACCAACTCGCACCTGGCCGGAGCCAAGGTCCACTTCGCCTACCACACGAACACGTCCTCGTACGAGTACACGGACATACCCTTCCACAACCAGTATTCGCACATCTCCATGCTGGACTACAACCCGCGAGAGAGGGCGCTCTACACGTGGAACAATGGCCACCAGGTGCTCTACAACGTCACGCTCTTCCACCTGATCCAGAGCTTCGCCGACACCTAGACCATGGAACCAACTAGGAGCGACAAGACGAGGGAGTTACTGGGGCGTTCCAGTCTGACCAGAACAATTGAACCAATCCTTTGTTTGACCTTAGTCAAATTCTAAAAAGACGTTTTAAAAAGCATTCTAAACAAAACGTGTTCTATATAGTACCGGAAAAGGGTTCTCGAACTTTTAGAAAAATTTTGCAACCATCATAGGTGCCATATAGAACTACTTCTAAATAGTTCTTCAGATATTCCTTCATACATGAAGAAACATTCGGCCAAGCAAAGTCTTGTTTTTCAGTTTTGTTTTAGTTGTCTTGGTTCTGTGTACAACAATTGCTTTTAGCTTCAGCAATAATGGTTCCCTGACTTCTAACAATTATAAAACCATGTTGGTGCTCTGAAGAAGAAGCATTCTTAAAAGGTTCTTCAAAAAATCTTTGTAACAAAGATCAGTTTTGTTTTGGTCTACATGGATCTAGTTCCTTCATTGAAGAACCTTTGAGGAACCTTGGATTTAAAGTTGTAAACTTTGAACAAAAGGAATTTTTTTGTTGCCGATCAAGGTAAATTCTGACTCTGACTCATAGCAATCATAAACCATTTGTGGTGATACACAGAACCATGTCTTAAAAAAACATTTAAGAACCACTGCTTTTGCTAAAGAACATTTGAAGAACCCCTGTTTTAAGAATGTACTCTATAAGCTAAGCACACATGGTTAAATTTTAGGGTTGTAACCATTGGGGAACCAATTATGGTGCTATATAGAACCATTTTTCTGTAGTCTTTAAATTTTCCCTTGTATGTACAGCATGTAAAACCAAAGCTTTTACTAAAAGAATCGTTAAAGGTATACACTCTTATGGGACTGAAAAAGGGAGTTCTCTAACTTGTAGCAATTGTGGAACCATTTGTGGTGCTTTATAGAACCAACTTTTAAAAAGTTCTTAAAAAAATAGAACCAATACTTTTACTGTAACAACTTTTAATCAGATTTTAAAAGGAAGTTCTCGGGTTTGTAGCCAGTGTGAATCTATTTGACGCTATATAGAACCATTTGTTATAGTACTGAAAAAGGAGTTCTCTAACTTGTAGCAATTATAGAACCATTTGTGGTGCTGTTTTAAGAACCAAAATTTCTTTAAATTAGAACAACTGCTTTTACTGAAACAACTTTGAATCAGATTCGTCAAAGGAAATCTTGGGTTTGTAGCAACTGTGAATCCATTTGGCGCTACATAGAACCATTTTTACCCCAAAATTGTTGTTCTCTAAAGTTGGTTCTCTAACTTGTAGCAATTCTTTAACCATTTCTTTTGTGTTAGAACAACTACTTTTACTGAAACAGCTTTTAATCAGTCAAAGGAATTGTGAATCCATTTGACGCTACATAGAACCATTTTAAGCCAAAAGGGTTAATTATCTGATTTGTAGCAATTGGGGAACCATTTCTTGTTCCTAAAAAGAACATTTTTTAAAGTTTTTTTTTATTGTTCAACAGCAAATGTTTCATGTTTTAGGCATAAGAATGGTCTTTTGACTTATTGTTGTATTTAGAACCACTCTTTTTACTGAGGAACCTTTGAAAAACCCCAGATTAAGGTGGTCCAGTTCTACGCATAAAGGTGTTTACAGAAGCACTGAAAACATTACTGCCAATATAAAGCCAATATCGCCCTCTACTGGTGAAAACGCTGAATTAAATGAAACATGCACAGATATTCCCAACCCACTGTAGAACACTGCAGACCCTTCAGCTGACCCGGTGTTCTGGTTCTGGATGTGGAACCGTGGTGAGCTTGGCCTGCACTTTGTTTGTTAACCTTGTGTTGTGAAGTATCTGTTTGTCGTATGCTGGTCTGATGTTCAGTCTGCATGGAATTGCATCGTCCTGATATATAATAAATAATAAAAATGTCCCAACCAAAGTTTTTAGTTATTTGTGTAGATACGTTTACACTATATTGTGCTTTATATTTTTAAAACAGGTGCAGCAACACATGCTTTTCATTTATAGAAAAGCCGCCACATTTCTTTCACATTTAGTTTATCCACTTGTCCATCAATGCACTTCATATATTCATACATTATATATAATAATATATATTATATAAACAACATGCAGTGCTATAGAGCCAGAAACCTTTAGGGCATTTTCACACCTGTAGTTGTTAAAGTTTCTATTATCCTTATCAGTTGATGAATTAGTTCTGTTTGGTTTCACACAGGTATAAACCTAAACGCACTAAAATGCGTACCAATAAACCACGCAAACACATTGTCTCCTCTGATTGGTCAGAGGCTGCTTTAAAATTTACCGCTGAGCTTTTAAACACAGTGTTTTAATGAGTTTGATGGGGCTTCAAGCAGTGAGCGCTGCGCAGTGTGTGCAGCGCTCACTGCTTGAAGCCCCATCAATCGTTATAATAATTATGAAACTGCCACAAATATATGTTTACACATATATTTGTGGCAGTTTCATAATTATTATAACGATTGATTTAACTAAATCGTTAACATTTGCAGACTTTTTACTAAGCCAGTCTAATGGGAAGATTTAAATAAAGAGCTTTATTTTTGTTGAATGATAACATACAAAACATATTTAATTTGTTTTATCTTATAATAAATAAAGCAATGTGAATGTGAATGATGTAAAAAAACAAAGACATGTTGATTTATTTTTTTTCCTTTATTTTTGCCACTTAATCTCTTCAGGTACAGTCAATAACTGGAAATAGTACACACTGCAGTGTACAAAATAATACCTATAGAAAAGGATACACAGAAACACAGAGAACTCTGTAACTATTAAAAGTAGAAGTTTTCTTTTCTTTAGAGAAATTACAGATGAAGCCAGAGAGCAGTGAGTACTGTTTCCTACACCTTTAAAAGAAACTGGAGAAAACTGCTACAGGAAGACGTCTGGCTGACCCACATGGAAACAACAGCTTTAGCCTTTAGCTCAGATTGGATTTATGTCCTATCTGGATGGGATTAGTTTCTCAGGAGGTTCTGGGTAATTATCTCTTTCTCTTTTTTTTTTATCCTCTGTGATTTTATTCCCGTCCAGAACGATCATGTACGTGTTTTTTTTTTTCAGACGTCCTCTGAGAAAATTACAGGCTGAATTATCTACTGTTTTTCTCTAAACTCTGTGGTCCTCCGGTAATTTTAGTCCCGTCCCCTTTTAGTCTTGTGTCCTCGCGTTTAATAAAATAGCTATTTGTCCACTGCTGCGCACCGTAATTACACTTTGGGCATGCGTTTCCATGGAGATCCACGGTAAACAAAACACAACAGCGAGTGGAAATGGAGGAGCTACTGAACGCTGTGATGTCATGTGACCGAGAAAAAAAGCCTAAAAACTCTTTTTCAATTTTTCAATTGCAGTAAAAGAGTAGAAGTGTGAAATATTTTTTCAAAACATCCCCCTGAGAAACTAATTCCGAAGTAACCATAACTTGCATCCCTGAACTAACCATTTCAAGCACCTTCATGTTTAAAAATGTGTACCAAAGCAATCAAGGTTAATTTTAATCAATCGAAGTAAAACCTTTCAATGGAACCCAGTCTAGAACCCTGTTACTCCAGCTGACACAAAGACACAGACATGTTGGGTTGCGTAACGCTAAACCCAGCAAACAGAGGTTGGGTGAAGGTGGTACGGTAGGTGTGCAGGTGTGTGAGCTTCAGCGTTTCAGGTGAGATGTTGTAAAAGGACAGAACCCCAGCCGGCCAGTCCAGGTACACCCCCAGTCTTCTGGAGCGGGAGCCGTCGGGTGGTGGAGGAACGCCGTTCCTCATGCCGTTGTGATAAGCGCAGCAGTTCTTCATAGAGCATGCAATACTCCAGGAGTTTCTGTTGTTCCCAAAAACGCATTCATTACCGTAACCTTTCCTCCCTATTCCTTCATAAGCCACAGCTACAATCAGACCTTTCCACCCGCCACCGTACTCAGCCTCCCAATAACAGCGTCCAGACAGACCCTCCGTACACAGCAGCTGAGGAACAGAATCAAATCTGGCTGGATGTTCTGGAGATTCATTTTTCACTTCTACTGTAGTCGCCTTTCTGTTCTCCTCAGACAGACTCAGTCCTGGGTTCACGGTATTTGGGTCCATGGTAAGCTCACAAGCATCTGAAGGTGAGAAGAGAGGTTACAGAAAAGACAAAAAATAACTCAAAAAACTAAAAAAACTATTGACTTACATTTTCTCAAGCCTGGTTTAATCCAGCCTTTTCCTCCATGGTCCAAACTAAAGAAAACACAAAAAACATCCATATAGTAATGTACTCTATATAATAATTAGTTTAAACTTTTATCAAAATTAAGCTAGTGTCCCAAATGTAGTTATGTCCGAAGCTTTCAAGATTCTTATTTGGGATCAGTGTAGCATCTATGCTTACATTTTACAGGTCTTTAAACATACATAACTTTAATATTGCGTAAATATAACCTGAGTAAATAAAAAAACAGTTTTAAATGATTATTTAATTTATTAAGGGACAAAATCAATACAAACCAAACTAACACTGTGTGAAAAAGTAATTTCACTACCAGACCTGTAGAATCGAGGAATCATTTAAATAGAACCTTCATGTGACAACATGAAGCAAGATAAAAGAAATTCAACAACAGATGAGAAAACAGTCATTGATCATCTATCAGTCTGAAAAAGGTAATAAAGTCATTCAACCCCAGTGAGAACTATTATTCACTAATGGAGAAAACATGGAACAATGGTGAACCTTCCCAGGAAAGACAGGCCTACATAAATTACTCCTGAAGGGCATAGATAACTCATTCAGGAGGTCCCAAAAAATCCAGAACAACATTTAAGTAACTGTAAGTATGATTAAAAATCATGATATGATAAAATTAAATACGATAAAAAAGAAATCTGTAGGGGAAAAATACTTTTTCACAGCACTGCATCTACATATCCAACGTCCAGCTAAAGAAGTTTAGCTTCTTTAGTGTAGGGCTGGAGCCATAGGACCTGACACATTTTGGTGAAGCAGTGGTTCTTTAACTGGGGAACATCTTACATGGCTGGCAAAATATCTTTACAATTATGGCTTCAAAATAGTTTAACATTTTTTTAAAAAGTGGTATTAGTTTAAAACCAAAATATGTCAATGAACATTGCTCAAGTTAAATGTATGAAGTTTGAGAACCGTTGATTATACATACTTTAATATGATAGAAACTGAAAGCCTCCCCACAAATTCTCCAGGGTTATTGTAGCTCAGGTCCAGCTCTTTCAGTTTAGAGGGATTGGAGTTCAGAGCTGAAGCCAAAGAAGAACATCCTTCCTCAGTGATCAAACAACCAGACAACCTAAGAGAACAGTGAAGGAGATTACTACTCCAAAGGATATTTGCTTTTTAGTAATTTCAGAATTTCTTTATTCTGATTAATTTAAACAGAATATAATAACAGAGAATCAGGAATCAATGCAAACAATTGGGGAATAAAAGCAAAAATATTTGTTTTTTATTAATGATTTGTTTAGGGTTAAATCATAACTCTTAAAATGCTACTTTGTTTTGTATATTTATACTTCAGTAACACTACAAAAGCATTTATTGAAACTCATTTTGAGAAACACTAACTTAAGTATCTCCAATTTGCACTGTGGGCTTTGCAACCCAGCTGAGATGATCTTCACTCCCGAATCCTGAAGGTCGTTGTTACTCAAGTCCAGCTGTTTGAGATGTGAGTTTGGTGACTGTAGAACTGAAGCCAGATCTTCACAGCAATGCTCAGAGATGTTACAGAGAGCGAGTCTGTTTCAGAATAGAAAATACAAATAATCACCATGCAAAATAATCACATGTACAAATATATAAACGATACAGTAGCCTATGTTTGGTCCTAATGCATTTCATTGCTTAGGATCCATTTCAATAACGTAAAGAAAAAAACATATGGAATTATTTATCAAACATACATGTGTTAAATAAACCAGAATATGTCTTATATTTTACATTCTTCAAAGTAGCACCTTTTGCTTAGCTTTGTGTATTTTTTCAGTCAGTTTTATGAGGTAGAATCACCTGAAATTCAGGCTTTCAGTTAACAGCTGTGCTGAACTCATCAAGAGTTAATTACTTGAATTTCTTGTCTCTTAATGTGTTTGAGAGCATCAGTTGTAAAGTTGTGAAGAGGTAGATTTACAGGTATACAGTGAATAGCTCTATTTGACTAATGTTCTAATCAACATTATTAGAAGTAAGAACTACTCAACTAAATAAAGAAAAGAAGGTCAGTCAATAAAAAAAATAATTTCAAGAACTTTGAAAGTGTCCTCAAATGCAGTCACCACAAAGACCATCAAAAATGTTATAATGATAAAACTGGCACTCATCAGGACCGCACCAAGAAAGGAAGAGCGAGAGAAACAGCTCCCCAGATAAGAGCACCTTAATGCTTCACAGAGTATTTTGGATTGTTTAACACTTTTAAGTTTCTACATGATTCCTTATGTGTTCCTTCATAGTCTTTGGGCTGGTACTGTAAAAATAAAACGTAATACAAAATAACAAAAAATAATAGAAATTAAGTATTAAAATAATAATAAACAACTTAACACTGACTTCAGTGTCTCCAGCTTGCAGTGTGGATGCTTCAGTACAGGTAAGAACTGCTTTACTCCTGAATCCAGCAGGTTGTTGTTGCTTAAATCCACTTCTCTCAAAGGTGAATTTTCTACTTGAAGAGCTGAGCCCAAAAGTCCACAGATCTCTGAAGTGAGACTGCAGCCAGAAAGTCTGAAACAGGCCAATCCATACATTAACTTTCCCAAACATTGTCAGAGCTCCTTATAATCTGGGGCACCTTAGGTATGAATTCTTCCAGTCAGGTATTAAGGAGCAGTAAAGACACTCCACTGAAGTACAGAGTTATACAGGAGTTTCAGTTTAGTTCTCCAGCACTAACCGCACTGTTGAACATATTGGAAATCTAAGCTTACTGTAAATAAACTCACCTAAACAGTTTCCAGAAGAGAAATCTATATGAAAAGTAGATTACTGTGCGACTATTTTCGCCTTATAATGCAGTGTGCCTTATGTATGAAAGTAGACCAGAAAATAGATGTTCTTTGATAGTGCAGCTTATAATAATATTCACCTCATAGTCCATAAAATACAGTAAAACTACTTTTTATTAATTCTGTTTAGAATGGTAGATTCCAAAAGTTCTGTATATTAATTGTACGGGCATATTCTGACCTCAGTATCTGCAGTTTACAGTTTGAACTCTTTAGTCCACCGAAGAGTTTCTTCACTCCAGAGTCCTGCAGGTAGTTGTTGCTCACATCCAGCTCTCTCAGCGAAGAACCCTCTGACATCAGGACCTCAGCTAAAGTTTCACAGGACTCTTCATTGAGATTGCAGCCAGAAAGTCTGTGATATGGAATAAATTTAATAAAGAGTTGCACATAAAAACATCCCTGCCAAAGGTAACAACAATTTCTGATCAGATCAGAGGTTCCCTCGCCTGGATCTGAAGATCTGCCACCCTGATGAGTTTAGTTTCAGCCCACCAAGCTCTGTAATTTCATGATTTAAAGCCTTTCTTGATTACCTAAAACAAAACTCAGCTGGACAGCAGACCTCCAAGACCAGACTCAGGTATTCCAGGTCTTTTGTGTATTTGGGGACTTCAGGACCGTTTCTGGAAGAAAGTGAATTCCCAGCCTTTTTGCTATTTAAAGGAATGTTGGTGGAGTGTAAGATAGCAATGAGCATCGTGACGCACCGTGTGCAGGGTGAAAGACTCTTATGAGCGAACAAAATTAGATTTAATTGCTAAGATTTAGTGCACAATGGCGTAGGGTACTCATGAAGGCTATGCTACAGACACCACATTGACTCAACGCAGAGGTATAAACCTCTAATACATCAGTAAAATACTCACAGAGCTTTCCTGCAATTCCAAGCAGCTGCAACCAGCCTCCTTTGACCCTCTTCTTTAGTCTGGACTTTGGTCAGATCCAGCTCGTCCAGCACCTCCTCTGAGGTTTGAATAATGTAGGCTATCGTTGAGCAGTGTGCGACGGATAGTTCCTGCTCGTAACATTTCTCTGACTTTAGGAACTCCAGAAGAGAGTGATCCTTCATTTCTAGCAGGCAGAGGAACAGAGTGATTGGTACCTGATTGCCACCGAATATCATACATGTATTTCCTAACACCTTTTTGACTAACTGAATGGTTGCCTTGATGCTCTCTGAGGTGCTGTGTACTTTCATCAGGAGGCCTTGTAGGAGCCTCTGATTGGACTCCAATGAGACGCCCACCAGGAAACGCAAGAAAAGGTCCAGATGTCTGTTCTTTATGTTAAAGTTGTGTAACAAGCCGACCGTTAGCAAATAATGCAGTGAACTGTTGTCTGTGTAGGTTATCCCCTGGAAAAAGTTGAGCATTTCTGTCTTTTTGTTCACGTGGCAGTAAAACACATAGAAAGCTGCCAGGAACTCCTGAAAACTCAAGTGAACAAAGCAGTAGACCTTCCTCTGGTAAAAAACAGATTCCTCTTTCAGAATTTCAGTAAAAAAGCCTGATTGCTCTGCGGCCTGAGCAATATCGATGCCACATTCTCTGAGATCCTCTTCATAGAACATCACATTGTGTTTCATCAGCTGTTTGAAAGCCAGCTCGGCCAATCTCAGAATGGTTCCTCTGTTGGCTTCCAGAAGCTTCTTTGAATCTTTCTCTCCACTTATGTCATACTTCTGTTTCTTTATGTTGGCCTGGGTCAGCAGGAAATGGATATACAGCTCGGTGAGGGTTTTAGGGATTTCGGAATTGTCACATTCGTCCAGGGTTTGTTTCAGTGTGATTGCTGTGATCCAGCAAAAGACTGGAATACAACACATGATGCGAAGACTCCTCACTTTCATTATGTGCGAGACTATTTTATCGGCTTGTCCTTGATCACCGATTCTCTTCTTGAAGTACTCCTTCTTCTGGTGGTCACTGAACCCATGAACTTCTGTCAAACGGCCAATGAACTGAGAGGGGATCTGGCTGGCTGCTGCCGGTCTGGAGGTTATCCAAATACAAGAAGATGAAAGAAGATTTCCTTTTATGAGGTTTGCAATTAGACTCCCGACTGATGATGGTTCGGTGATGTCTGACAACGACTGGTGGGTAAAACTGAGTGGAGAACGGAATTCGTCCAGACCGTCAAGAACAAAGACTGTCTTAAGTTCCTCAAAAGCTTCCGGGTGCAGCTCTTTGAGTTCAGGGTTGAAGGTGCCAATAAGACTGTGTAGACTGTTCTGGTGGCCCCTGACTAAATTCAGTTCCCTGAAGGGCATCACGATCATGAGGTCCACGTCCTGGCTGGCACTACCTTCAGTCCAGTCGAGGATAAACTTCTGAACCGATACAGTTTTCCCAATGCCTGCAATACCTTTTGTTAGAACAGTTCTAAAGACTTTAGCTTGATTTCCTTCATCTTCGTCTTTCGTCCTTTCATCAGGTCCATATCTATGGATAGGCTTGAAGATGTCATTGCAGCTGATGGGCTTCCCATTTGGAGAACGCCTTGAAAATTCTCGTTCAATCTGCCAGATCTCGTGGTCACTGTTCTCACTTTCACACTGCCTCTCTGTGATGTGGAGTTCTGTGTAAACCGTGTCGAGGAAGGTTTTGTGTTCAATTTTATCATCGCCTTCATGAAGGAACCTGAACTTCTTCCTCTGTCTGGCTTTGTGCGTCTGTAAAACACTCTTCGGTACTTCTTTCACTGTGGGTACAGTAAGACATCCAACATTAAAACCACTGTTAGGTGAAAGTTTGAAGTGAATTAAGTAAATGAACGATTAGTTCTTGAAGTTATTGGCTCTTAATTATTAAAAAATGCTGTTTACTCTTGATGGATTCTAAGGCAGAAAGGACCCAGTAATGTATGAATCTACGTTCAGCTAAATACACTTTTCTAGCAGTAAACTGTACAGTATATAACCTGGCATGGACAAGTTCCTTGAGAAGCTTTAGGGGTTGAAACTGTTTGAGAACTGCTTTGAGGAACCTTCAAGAAACTTAAGAGACCCTATCTTACACCCTGCCAACAGTCTGGAAATGAGGTGTGTTCAGGTAAATTTCGGACTATTGCTATCTTCACGACGTGAACAAGCAGGTCAGTTTCCTCTGCTGAGAAGCGTTGGACACCTCCAGGTAGCTGCACGGTTAAAATAGCAATCCGCCAAAATTAGAGCGCATCTGCCTCTTAAAGGGAATGATGAGCGATTGACACACTGATTTACTGGTTTATTTCACATTACGCCCAAAACACACCAACGATTATCCCTTTCTGACCTGAATTATGTTCCAGTGATGAAAGAGAATGGAAACAAGATTCAGTATACAAATTAATGAGATAGTAAATTACTTTTATTTAATTTATTTTTGTCACAATTTTTCTCTATGCGGTAGAACTAAATACATGATTGGAAAAAAAATATTATTATTAGTTGGGATGCTGCCATGTTTATTTTCACTGTGCAGATTAAATGTTTAATCGGTTGGCAGAGCCAATATACTGTTTGATTGACCAATAAATGTCTTTTTGGATACACAAGAATGAAGAAAACACATGATGTCCATTTTAATAGATTTATCAATTTCAATAGACCATAGGGTATGAAAGGGTTCATTAAGAGAATTAGTATAAGACTTTTGCACCTTTCGAGCCATGTAAGACATTCTTTTCCCGTCTTTACAATAGCAAAGATACACAAATTGAACAACCCCTAAAATTTCCTCAAGGAACTTCTTCGACTTTTTCATTTTAACAGTGTACACTGCCTTCTAAGTAGGGAAGTGTAGGCAAGCATAAAAATATCAGATATTAGCATTGGCAAGTAGGCTACTCAATATTAATTCACTACATACTGTACCTCTATTGGGTGCGACTGTGTTGTAGACTATTTCAACTCTATCGTTGAAGGTGCTTCCCACAAACACTGGAGCAGATATGTTAGACCCTGGACTGGTGGTGATGGTGGTCTGTATGGAGTTTTCTGCAGTGGAAGTGAAGGTTTCCGTCATCTTGGCTTCTCATCTGTAAGGAAATAAGAGTGCATAGAAACTCATACATTTAGAAAGTATGACCATATTAATAATCCTCTGGGGTCTACAAATGCACTTCACTATTCATTTTCAATTTTCAATATTTCATGTATCCAAACTTCTGACTGGTGCTGTAAGTGTAACTGGAACACAATACCAGTTACTGTTCTATGACGTGAAAATATCAGTGTGAACTACAGTTAGAAGATACGCTACACAACTCCAGGCATGGGATTGTTTAAGTTTTTACACTGAAAAGAAGAAGTAGAAATTCTGGTTTACCAAGAAAAGTCTCATTCCATCTACACACACATACACACACACACACACACACTCACACACAGTCATGTGACACTAAAACATTTCTTCTCAGGTGTTTGTATTTTCTGTAAAATGCATTCACCTGAAATAGTCACTGTTAAAGAGTCATTACTTAGAGATCAATAAGCAATTCCTGAAAATCACAGGTGACCATTAAAACCCACAAGCGACTGTTAGAAATGTTCCGGTGACCACTAGAGCTCTCAACATTAGAAACCCCCTTTACATGTATGAAATAACATTTTAAAATTCATTATGCAAAAAATGTTCAGCCCATTTTCCCATTTTTTAAAATGAATTTTATATCTACGTTTTGCATGTGTTTCTTTAAGGCTTAACTAACTGAATCTGTGAGTCAGTTAAATCTGCTTTTTTAATGTAATGCTAAATATGTGACAAGAACGAGTCGTTATTTTAGTGTTCTACATTATATGTGTTATATATTGGTTATGTGTGTGTATATATTATATATATTGAATGATATATATTTTATATTTTACCTGTATTTAATGCAGCTCTGTAAAAGCGATCATCATGTTCCTCTCTCACCTTCACAGTGTGGACAAACACTGTCCTGATAAAAACTGGGAATTCTGGTTTTGTTGGCATAAAACACAAACACACACACATACACATACACACACAAACGCACACACACATACACACACACACACAAACGCACACACACATAGACACACACACACACACACACATAGACACACAAACGCACACACATATACATGCACACAAACACACAAAAATGTCCCTCTTTCTGTTTCGGAATGATGATGTGATGTGACAGCTGATAACGTTATGTACAGTAAAGAAGTTTTATATTAATGTTTTATGCTTTATTACTAAAGCAGGACAGAAATCTGGATGAATAATTAATATTATATATTTCCACATTATCTTACATTATATTATTATTATCATGATCGAGCTGTATGGTTTTTTATTATCCTCCTTTCACCACCAACAGTTTCCTGTGGGCGGTATCGGTATACAGGTATGTTTAATATACAGGTGAGTTGGCTGGTCTCCTGCTGGCAGCATCCTGTGAGTGGCGTCCTGTGGGTGGAGTCCTGTTGGTAATGTGCTTTAGTTGATTTACTGTGCTTTAAAAAAAATGCAAATATACAGTATATCAGAATTTATATAATATTTATGCACATTTATTTTGTCATATATGAAACATTATACATTTATAAATTATACATACTGTTTAATATATAGTTTATTTGTTTGCTATTTTAAAGTCTAGAGTAAATACAGTGTAGTTTTACGGGTTGACCGAGAGAGGTCGCCAAACTGTGCTGTTTAAAATGTTCAGACAGGGTGAGTAATTTTTATATAATATAATTTAATACATTTATTTGTTACGGTTAAATCACTATACACAACGGAAATGGTTGGATGGCTAAATTTAGAAAATATTTATTAATAAATTATAAAAAATAAAAAATATGTTTATTGTGTTATTTGTGATTGGCTGTAAAGCTCAGCGCTGCTTCCGTGTTGTTGTACCGAGATGCATGTTGGGAGTTGTAGTCCGGGGCAGTTCCTCACTTCCTCTTCATTCTTGAGGAAACTTTTAGGTGTTTTGGGAAAGTTTACCGGTTTAATCTTTACCTGGAGCTTCTTCACCGCTCAGCCTCCTCTTACCTGCACCAGGTGAGTACTGCTGCCCGGGTTTACACTCAGTTACCCCGTGTTTTACTCATAAATACACATTTTACCGAGCTTTACCGAGTCCCTGCGCTTTCATAGGTTATAATATAGCTAATCTACAGCTAAGCTAAAGAGTTACATCACCAGAGTACAGGTAAAAACACCTGACACTGATGACCTGGACGAGTTCTGCACTTAAATTAACTTTATAACTGTGATTAAGTACATTTACAAGCAGAGAAGTCTTTTTAGTACTGAGTATAAGGTTAATCTAAATAAAGCCAACTCACCTGTATACTGACATAACCTGTAAACTAATCTCACCTGTAAACTAACACACCTATACTGATCTCACCTGGATCAGTTCTGCACTTAAAGTAACTTTATAACTGTGATAAAGTGAATTTACAAGCAGTACTAAATTTAAGGTTAACCTATACTTGTGTACTGAACTCACCTGTATAATAAACATATCTGTATCTGATTTCACCTGTATACTAGCACACCTATACTGATCTCAACTGGATCAGGTCTGGACTTAAATAACAATTTTATTTAATAGAGTGAATGTTCAAGTTACAAAGTCTTTTAAGTCCTGTGTTTTTATGGTTAACCTAAATAAATTATAGCCCAGCTGTGTACTGCTATATTCTTAAGTTCTGGATTTAAATTCACTTTTTAACAGTGTTAAAGTTTTAAAAGTGTGGATTTACCAAAAATGTACTATATTTAGTATTAGATATAAAATTTACCTGAGCCCAACCCTAACACACTTGTATACTGAGCTCACCTGTATACTGACACACCAATACTGATCACTGCTGGACTAGCTCTAGACTTAAAATAAATTTTATTTTAGTAATAGAAATAATAATTTTGATTAAGTGAGTTTACTAGCAGAAAAGCCTTATTTTATTCCTGTGTTTAAGGTTAACCTACATAAATTCAACTCACCTGTATAATGAACAGGTAAAGAGCAATGTGGGGATGGTCAAACATGTGGTTTATAAACCATTAAAATGCTTTTGTATACATTCAGAAGAGTTTTAGTATTGATAAAAATCTAATAAACTATTTTCGGTGCTGTGTATAACTTTTTTTCTAAAGAAGCAGATTTTCTGGGCAGAACATTTAATGATATTATTCAGATGTTAAATATGTGTGTGTGCATGCATTCTGTTCCAAATTGAATTTAAAGTCCTGACATTGGTATTCAGTTGGTCATCATTTAAGAACAATTGCTGAGTGTTGACCTATATAACCCTCTCTCTCTCTCTTTGTTAGATGTCTATGTCGAGCGCCCCCAGCAGGCCGATCACCGCCGTGGCCTGGGCCTCCAGCACCACCACCTGCCCCGGCCAGTTCACCCTGGTAAGCGTGGCACAGTCCCTCACTGCAGTACACCACAACATAATCAGAGCCACAGTACCATTAGTTTAACCACTATTCCATATACAGTGCTGTGAAACAGTATTTTCCCCTTGCAGATTTCTTTTAGCAAACTGTTTTTTTTCTGCATATTTGTCATGCTTACATTTTTTTGGATTATCAAACAAACTGTAATATTAGACAAATATAACCTGGGTAAATATAAAAAGCACTTTTTAAATGATAATTTAATTTATTAAGCGAAAAAAAAAACTTTTCAAACCAACCTGACCCTGTGTGAAATGTATTGCAATCAAGTATTTACCCAAAATCCTGGAGATCATCAAGATGTTGGTTGGTGAATGTGAGACGGGTGGTTGTGTTATTTTTGGTCTGCAGTGTTTTTATTTTGGAATTCTCCCATGGAGACCCTTTTCACCCAGTCTCTTTCTTCTTATTGAATTATTAACACTAATCTTAACTGAGGGGAGTGAGATCCTGCAGTTCTTTAAATGTTATTCTGGGTTCTTTTTTATGGATCTCCTGGATGAGTTCTTTATGCCCTTTTGGAGTAATTTCGGTCAGCCGGTCACTCCTGGGAAGGTTCACCAGTGTTCCATTTGTTTTTTCTCCATTAGTGAATAATAGTGAATCACTGTGGTTCTCTGGAGTCTCAAAGCTTTAGAAATGATTTTATAACCTTTTCCAGACTGATAGATGATCAATGAGTTTGTTTTCTCGTCTGTTGTTGAGTTTCTTCAGATGGGGGTTTAATAATAATAATGTGCTGCTTTTTGAGATCTTTTATCTGCTTCATGTTGTCAGACAGGTTGTATTTAAGTGATTTCTTGATTCTACAGGTCTGGCAGTAATCAGGCCTGGTTGTGGTTAGTAGTGAAATTGAACTCAGCTTTCCAATAAAATGTAGTTAATCAGTTAATTTATGGGGGGCATTACTTTTTCACAGGGGCCAGATTGTTTTGGATAGTTTTTTCCCTAAATAAATGAAATCATCATTTAAAAACTGCTTTTTATATTTACTCAGGTTATGTTTGTCTGATATTAAAGTTTGTTTGTTAATCTAAAAAATGTAAGTATGATATAAAGGGAGCAAATCAGGGGTTCTTACCCTTTAGGCCCTATAATCTATATAATCTTTACTGAATTTAGCTTTAATTTTGCTAAACTAAAATTTACATTATCGTATTTAAGCAAGATTAAGGGACAATAACGCCACTCTCCAGAACATTGCGTCATTTTAAGGACCGTAGAAAAATTACAGACAAAATCAATAATGATTAAACCTGTTTAACTTTCTCAAAATATCACCTTGTGATGTTTATACTAATGATAAAATACAAAGATGTTTTGACATCACTAGGTCATATTTCGAGAAACATTAATTGATTTATTCAAATGCAATAAAATAAAAGTTAGGTTTAGTAAAATAAGAAGAAATTTAGGTAATGACTTATTAAATATAAAACAGAGGTTGACTTCTTATTTTGTTTTCCATTAAAATTTGAAATCCCTCAATGTCAAACATGACATAAAAAATGTTATAAGCCTCTGGTGTATATGATCTATAACTAATATTGTAATCTATGTCTTATTGCTGCTTATAACTACTTATAATTAATATAATATGACAAACATTACATTGCTTTTTTAGATCAGCATGACTGAAGATGGAACTGCTGCCAACTTTACCAGGGGCTTCGGCCTAAAATCAGGATACTACCTGTGTTACAGCAAGGTATCTTACTGCACACACATTTGAGATGTCTATGATTAAATTATCTTTATATTTTATTAATTATATATCTCTCTATATATCTCTGTGTCTGCTGGTAGGATCTGTCTGGGGGAATGGTGGTGTCTGATGTTCAGGTGATCTCTGATAAAGACACGATTCCTCACGGATACTGCTACATCCCCGAATTCATGGAGCCCAGTAAGACTTTCTTAATTAATCCAATTATGACATAATATTAGATTAGAAGGATAATAATAAATTAGTTTAATGGGGAAAATGTTTAAAACTATTGAAAGTTTAGTCTCTATAGGTACGTCTATCCTGGATATAAGATGAGATGTATGTAGGTTCCACAGGTTCTGATCCTGCACCACATAGGTTGCTACAGCTGGACCTATAGTCTCAGCTGATCCATAAATGCTGGATTGGTGATAAATCACACCCCTAGTATCACTACTAGGAGTGAACGACTGTTGTATGAGATGCTCCTCAGATCATCAATCACACCTGCAGTTTACAGTGTGAACTTTTCAGTCCAGGGCAAAGACAGGATTAAAAAGCTGAAACCATGAGGCTCCATACCTGAACATGAGCATCATTGGATTCTAAAAAGGACTTGGATTTGACGATAAAGATCTTCCAGTGCAAAGTAGAGGCATGTCAAGCAGTCAACGATTTCTCATCAGGAGGTACACTACCCGAAAGTGACCTCTGAGAGTGTCTAATCAGACCACACCTGTAATGATTTATATATATATATGTGTGCGTGTGTGTATCAGAGGCCTCCGTATGGAAGAAGAAGCGAGTGTGTGTGCGTATGGTTCCTGTGGACAGCGTGTCAACTGCCGTTCTGGACATCCGACTGACCACCAAGAGTAAAATGATGCTACAGCAGTACACCTGCCTGGGGTGAGTGTGAGTGTTTATTATAGGGCTACAGTAGCTTGCAAAATTATTCAGCCCCTCTATATCAATACTTAGAGCCATATGCTGGGTTATGTACTGTTGTGTGTGATGACTCTGCATGTGTTCATTACAGGGATATGCTTGGTTATATACTGTGGTATGTGATGACTGTGTGTGTGTGTTTATTACAGGGATATGCTTGGTTATGTACTTTGGTATATGAAGGGTACATTCTCCACTCCACCCCAGGCTAAGCCTCGGAGTATCAGCCTGGATATGCGAAAACTCTCTTTTGATGCTGCTGGACCTCCCCTGCCTCTCAGACCCAGGTGTGTGATTAGATTAGATTTGATTTTATTCGATTAGATTAGAAAAGTTTTGTTAGGTTTTTTAAATGTTTTTCCTCACGCATTCCTCTCATTCATTACCAATCATTTTTCCCAAACACCAAGCAACTACTTGGTACACCATAGCAACCTCCTAGCAACACCTTAACAACCAATCCCTTTCCACTGCAACCAGATAACAATGTCTAAGCAACAGCCAAGCAACACCGTAGGGACTTCTTAGCATAACCTTAACAAACAGTCCCTTACCTTAACACACACTTCATTGCAATACTGTAGCTACTGGTTGCTAAATTTGCTACATCTTAAATATATATAATCCTTTTCCTAATCTTTAAAAACACTGTTACTGTGGTAATTTCTGCCCCTGCAGTTCCTCTTAGATTCAACTGTGCTATAGGCGAGGATGATGTTTCCATGTACTTTGGTGTCCCCTGCTGATGTCCAACCATCTGCATCTCACCGCTAACAGAGGCACACTGCTCAGCCCAATCAGCACTCTCTCCTGCCCCGCCCCTAAACCCATACATCACCCAGTGCCCCTCCCAAACTACCCCTCCCAATTTTTTTTGCCTTTTTCAAATTTGAGCTGAGGGTGGAGTCAGCTAAAATCAGGGGGTTTAGTTATTTTTAAGGCCAGATTATGCTTGTGCCTTAGCCCTCACATATTCATATATCAGGAAGTGTCTTGCCATTCCCTTTAAGAGCCAGGTGCGCTCTTGACTTTGACTTTTGTGGTTCTGTTCCTCACACTCTGATTCTCCACAGTAACCCACCTCCAGCTCCGCCCAAGATCAGCCACCGCCGCAGCACCTTAAAGGAGAAGGAGAGCAAAGACGACTCCGGACATGACAGTCTCAACGTCTACGGGATCACAGGTAAATAGCTGTTCTAGATGACTGAGCGGTTCTAGATAACTCAGCAGTGTGAGTGGTTTAGGATAACGGAGTTGTTCTAGGTAACTGAGCGGTGTGAGATAAGTGCACTGTATAAGTGGTTCTAGATAACCAAGCCTTTTTAGATGCACTGTGCTGTGTAAGTTGTTCTAGATAACTGAGCTGTTTTAGATAACTGCACTGTGTGAGTACTTCTAGATAACTGAGCTGTTTTAAATAAATGTGCAGTGGTTGTAGAGAAGGAGTTCTTCTAGGTAACTGTGCTGTGTAAGTGGTTCTAGAAAACTGAGCTGTTCTAAATAACTGCACTGTGTGAGTGGTTCTAGATAGTTGAGCTGTTCTAGATAACTGCACTGTGAGTGGTTTTAGATAACTGAGCTGTTCTAGATAACTGCACTGTGAGTGGTTTTAGATAACTGAGCTATTCTAGATAACTGCGCTGTGAGTGGTTCTAGACAGCTGAGCTGTGTGAGCGGTTCTAGGTAACTGAGCTAATGTGTTTTATTTCCTCTCAGCGATGGATGGAGTTCCATTTGTTCTGCACCCGAAGTTTCAGACTCAGTCTAACGGAAAGGTGAGTAACTACAGCCAATTACAAACCAGCAACAGCAGCACTACTAAACATCATATTATAAACCTCTCTCTATCTATTTATCGTATGTATCACTCTTTTATCTGTCCGTTTTTATCATATCCCTCTTACTTTGTCTGTTATTGATCTCTTTATTTCTATCTCTATCTACCTCTTTTATTTATTTCTCTTACCGTTTCTTTAATCTCTTTTTTGTGTCTTACCTCTATCTGTTTTATCTTTCTTTATCTCTTTTGAAACCTCTCTTTTCAAACCTTTTATCTACCAATCTATCTCATGGTCTCTCTATCTTTCTCTATCTTTTTTCTCTTCCCCTCTCTATATATGTCTGTCTTATTTCTGTTTCTCTCTCTCTCTCTTTGCTTTTTCTTTAATTCAATATTTGTATCTCTTTTATTTCCCTCTGTTTTTCTTATATCCTGTTATTGATCACTATATTTCTGTCAATATGCCTATTTTATTTCTCTCTCTCTCTCTTTCTTTCAGGTGTCGGTGGTAAAGTTGGATGATATCTGTATTAAATCTGTGCAGGATATAGAAAACGAGGTGAGAGATCTTCATATTTGTTTTGAATTATTATTTTTTTTAATATAATAAATTTATTATTTTTTAATGTGTGAAATTGGAAAGATCCGATATACCAGATGTTTAGTCTTTGTATAAATTACATTTTTGTGTATTCATACATAAAAAAAAACAGTTCATTTCTATTCCTCTCTAAGAAAAGGATATCTGAAATAAATTTAACTTTGATGCTTTCAAAAAAACAAATTTTTCATTTTAAGATTTCAAATTGAGATTTGTTTTATTTTAAATTATTTTTTTAAATCTAATATTTAACTGTGATAAATTGTTGTTGTTTCTGCAGTATCACTACACTTTCACAGTGGAGGAGCTGGCTGCCAAGCGTTCCCGCCCAGGGATGACATCAAACTCATAAGCCCCGCCCTCTCTTTCCTTCATTTAAAGGGGACCAATAGAATCAGTCTGGATATTTGATGTTTGATGTGTTTTTTTGTTGTTGCCTAAACTATCAAAGTTAATCTGAATACAGTAAATACACAAAAGAATGTCTGAACATCACTGAAGCACTCCTTATAACTTCACCGTGGGAGTGGGTGGAGCCTAACTACAGGGCGCTAAATATGCTGATATATATCAATGGAAAATATTTAACACTGAATGTTTATCAGCATTTGAACAGTATGTTTCCCAACGTTAGCTACTTTTACATGCTAATTTATATGTTAAAAAATAATGTAAACTTACATTTTATATAATAAAAGTCCTTTAAATTGTGCCGCTATACTGAGGAATCCCGCTGGTGGTGATGTCTTAAGTCTCTGTTACGCCGCTCTGAGATCCCCACAGTCTATAGATCTATAGAGTTTATAGAATAACACTAAAGTTCTACAGATAAAATGATCTTCAGCTTCTCAGAGCTCAGGAAATCTAATGTACTCTGAAATTAAAAAAGCTTTAATATCCGACTTCACACACACATATATATACATATTATAAATGTTTTATTCTTATTTTTTGCATTTAGACTGAAGGGTAAGGGTTGAACTTTAACGCAATATAAGTTTGTATTTTTTGGTGTATAATGATGTTAAGTTGTTTATTTAATGTTTCTTTTTATGTTTGTAATTGTATTCAATCTGGGACCAAACTATATGTGTATATTTATCATTTTTTGGGGAGGGAGTGTTTCTATTGGTCAATTTTTTTAAATAAACTGTTTTTTTGGAAAACGTTTGACAAAATATAAAATAATGCTGCAAAATATTTACTTTAATACATATTGCAAAAAAACTTTTAATCTGTAATATAAAACTGACAGTTGTTCTATGCATTTTTTCGGAGTTCCATTATGAATAGACCAATAGAAACACTCCAAAATAACTTGAAATAAAATCTTTTTACATAGTTTTTTTTTTGCTCTTTCTGTAAAGTTTTAAAAAGGCACTAACCCTCCTGATTTTATCTGACTCCACCGTCATCTTAAATTTAAAAAAAGGCTAGAAAATGGAAGGATTAGTTTGGTAGATGGGGTGATGTATGGGTTTAGGGGCGGGGCAGAAGGGCTGATTGAGCTGAGCAGTGTGCCTCTGATAGCTGTGAGAGGGGGCGGGATTATTGATTGATTGATTTGCATATTATGACCTCATCCATGCCTATAGCACAGTTGAAATTACCACAATAAAAGCTTTTTTAAAGGTTATGAAATGTTTATAAAGACTTTTAGCAGGATTGGTATGTTTAATTAATTCAGAATAACACATTCCAGCTATTAATAAAAAGAATATGGTTTAGGGTTTAGTGCCTTTTTAAAAGATACATCTAAATACAGTTTATTTACTATTTATTATTGGAAAAAAATAACATGTAAAACTTTTATACTGATGTCTAAAATGTGCAGAAAATGTCATGTTTACTTGATTTTATTGCGTTTTTTACAATCAGAATATTATTAAAATGTGACATTAGAACACACATTTGGGTCCGATCCTCCTAAATTCTTAAATGTGGTGTTTCTTTGGATTTAATAATATGATTATGATCAGTTTAAAGTGAATTAAAAAATCTCACACAAATTCTGTTATAAACGTATTTTACACTAAAAGGTTTTTTTATTGTTATTTAAGTGATTCAAAAAGGACTTGAAAGAACAAAAACTTATCCTGTGCAACAGAGGTAACTTGTTTTTCCTTTTCTGGGACGGTCCTGGTAAGTGCCAGTTTCATCATCATAACATTTTGAAGGTCTTTGTGGTGACTGCACTTGAGGATACTTTCAGAGTTCTTGAAATTCTTCTTTTCATATTGACTGACCTTATTTTTTTCTTAAAGTATGTTTATTTCTTTATTTAGTTGAGTAGTTGTTGCTTCTCATAACCTGGATTCGAACATTACTCAAATATTCACTATTCACTGTATACCTGTAACTCTACCTCTTCATTAGTTTACAACTGAAAGTAATTATTATATTTGAATGTAATTATTACTATTAGAAAATCAAAAAGAGTTTACGTGTAAAATATATACTCAATTTTAGAAACACCCACATACCCAGTGAATCGTTTCAGGAGTCGACTCTTTACGAATCGACTCTTTAAGAAACTTTAAGAAACTTAAGGAAGAGCTTTTAGAGACATTTTCACGAACATGGACGTTTAATAAGGTGAAACTGCGATATAAAGCTGGGTAAGTACTTTATATATGCACCACATACACTTAGAATTAAAAATGCCAAATTTTAATTGACTTGAATTTGGAAATTTCCATTCCACCTTAAATGCAGCAACGGTTCCATTCTGGCGCCTCAGACATTTAAGGTGGAACGGAAAGTTCCAAAGTCCAGTCAACTAAATCTTGGCCTTTCTTGAAAGATACATAAATAAAAGGTGATTACATTTAGGTGTGTTTACTAAGCGAAACTAACCTCACCAAAACGCCGCCATGTTTGAGGTAGAGTTAGTGTGAGCAGAACAGTGAAAGCAATATAACTGGAGAATAAAAGATAAATTACAGATATTATCTTCTTTACGCTCTCGTAACGTTACCCGGCTATTACAGATATTCAAACACAGGTTTCAGACCCAAAATCTTCAGAAACGTCTAGAAACGTGTGCTTAGCACAGCGGATTTTACTTGTATTGCATTTTCCTCCCATTTAACCAAGTTTACTAATATTTATTTTTTAATAAATAAGCCTGACTACAATGGCACCAATGGCAACAAAACATAGCACCAAACACTAACAAAACATTAACGTGGCTGAATAAGAGTTAAGGTCACGTGAGACGTGGAGACTGACCTCAGTAGTGCACTTTTAATTTGTTAATATTTCTTTGTGTGACTAAAAGTAAAAGTAAATGTAATACAATAAATTACATATACATATTAAATAGAGAAATTCATGTATCTGCTGTCAAACAGCCAGTTGGCCTTGAACAATATCAGGTAATCTAGGTTATTATTCAGGAATGTAACCACCTAAAAAAAATGCCTACATTTACTTAAGGAATATTGCTGGTGTTACACTATACAGTGTGTGCATAATTATTAGGCAAGTTGTATTTAAGAGGATTCTTTTTATTATTGAACAACAACTATGTTCTCAATCAACCCAAAAGGTTCATAAATATCAAAACTTAATATTTTTGGAAGTTGGAGTGGATTTTTTTAGATTTGGCTATTGAAGAGTAACTGTTTATTTTACCTTGAGTGTATTGACAAATATCTTTCAATTATGATTACTTACCTTAGTATCTATAATTACATAATCATTGTGTGAAACCTTGTATTCTATATGCATAACCAATACTCACATTGTATTTGATCATTTTTATTACTCACAGTGTATTTTACACACATTTATATAGAAGATTAACCTTCTTTACATATATAGTAAAACATTGTTTGATCAGGCATGTGACTAACACAGACTCTATTGTGACAAATTAACCCACATGATACATAAGGCGTTTACTAACACATAGGATCTATTGTATGGCGGTCTAACCACGCGCCACTAACACATTAACATATAACATATGAAATCTATTGTGAGGCTTGTGTAGCTCATGCTTGAAGCATTTCGTTCACTGCATGTCTTTGACTAACGACCATCAATCATCAGCTAGTGCACTCTGGATGAACTAAATTGATACAAAGGAGGCTTCAGGACGAACAGTGCGGCCTTTCTCTCTGTGCGTGCAAAGTCCTTCACCTACCAAAGCGGGAGGAGGACACGCGCACATAGGGAGGGCGGCACTGTCTAATTACTGGAACAATATCACACTGTCTGACTGGACCCAGTCAATTCTTAAAACAATACCACACTGTCCGGCTGGACACAATCAAGGCCAAACACTAGTGGTCCGGTCAGACCTGTGAAACTTGAACACTAACACGTGAAATTATGCATACTAACATGAGATGATTTTAGCAACGCCTCATCGGCAGGTTTCACGTCATTTGGGGTATAAACATGGAGTCAGATCAGAGGGGGGTCAGAACTTATACTGAGACAGCTAATAATTGGTTTTGTATGTTCTCCTGGATCCAGTACTGTGTAATAAATACTTGGTTTGCTTTCAACTTCACTCCACCTGTCTGACTCTCTCTATCAAACGAACACGCAGGGGAGTTGTACCCCGGACGGGAGGTGGGTGTTGACCCACCTTTCATTTTCTTTTCTACAACACTATCTTAGGAGGATATCTGTTTGTGCAGGTAACTATTACTGTGCTTTATTAGGCAACTTAATAAAAAAACAAATATATACCCATCTCACTTGTTTAATTTTACCAAGTAAAACAATATAACAACTAAACATTTTAAAATAAACATTTCTGACATTCTAAAACAATACCAAAAGCAAATCAGTGACCAATATAGCCACCTTTCTTTACGATGGCAGCTTCATGCTTGATTTTCCTCAACTTATGGGCAGTTATTTTGCGCCATTTTTTTCAACACGCTTCTTGCGACCCTGTTGGCTATTTGCCATGAAACGCTTGATTTTTGGGTGATTTTAAGACGGCTGCATCCCTCTGCAAGACATCTCTCAATTTTGGACTTTTCAAAGTCTGTCAAATTTCTCTTCTGACACATTTTGACAATGGAAAGAAAGTTGCCTAATAATTAAGCACACCTTATATAGGGTGTTGCTGCCTTTAGACCACACCCCTTCTCATTACAGAGATGCACATTAATTACCTGATTTACCTGAATTAATTACTTAATTGGTAGTTGGAGCTTGGAGTAGGACAACATGTATACAAAGGATGATGTGATCAAAATACTTATTTGCCTAATCATTTTGCACACAGTGTACATTCCTCTACATGAATTAAAAAATGTAAAGTCTGAAAAATATCTTTCCTATACACAGCATTATAAATCAGCTTGTGTATTACCTAAAACAGTCCTGTTTACTTTTATTCACAGGGTTTTTTGTTAGAAGCCGGTTCTGCTGTTTGATCTGTCCAAATCCGTTATGGGGGATCCAGCAGAAGCTCTAGAAGAGTTGGGTTCCCAGTCTGGAGTAATCTCGCACCGCTCCTCCGTTACAGCTCAGAATGCTGGGATGGCTGTGGCACCCCAAATGTTATTCTAATTCTGAGCACAGAATCATCTTCCACATGTTTACTGTGGAACTGCAAACAGAACTTCTTACATCTTTCTTTCAACAATCTTCTTCTTCCACTCTTCCATAAAGATTTGTGGAGAGCAGGACTTATAGTTGTCCTGTGGACAGATTCTCCTGATTCACCTGAGCTGTGGATCTCTGCAGCTCCTCCAGAGTGACCATGGACCTCTCAGCTGCTTCTTTGACCAGTGCTTTTTCTTGCTTGATTAGTTTGTCAATTGCAGAATACTTTTTCCTTTATTACAGTTTGTGATGTGTTTTTATAACCTAACCGTGCTTTAAACTTCTTCTCCACAACTTTATCTGTGCATCATAGAATCACAGTTAAATGTGTAACTTGCATTTTATTTAATTCCAACAATGAACCTCTGTGTGAAAACTCTGCTACAGAGTTTGGAAGTACTTTTATCGCAACTTAATCATTCCAAACATGTGTGTATAAATATATATATATTTTCCCCCAAATTGTCATATTTAATTCTATTTCTTTTTTCTTTTAGCAAATCCTAAACAGGCTCCTCTGCAGACTTCAAAGGCTGCCTCGGATATTGGCAAGTACCAATAATGAACCATATATTGTAAGAATGACTATATTTTAAAATATGAGTGTATTTCTTTTGCAATAACAGTCATTTATTCTCCAATTCAAAATTTTAGAAAGCATCATAGAAGAATTGAAATCAAACTTCAGAAGAAAATATGAGATAATATTTGAGGGAATCGCTAAAAACTACAGAAGACTTAAACTAGAAAACAGGAACCTAACAAACAGCATGAGACAAGAACCAAACCTGACAAGACTACAAACCGCAAACTGGAAACACCTGAGGATAAATCAAGAGGGGGCGGGGTTACAAAAACTGATGACAGGGTGGGGTTAGGGCGGAGACAGGACCAAAACACAACAGTAAGTACATGGCTGGGAAACACATGACAGGTAAACAGAGGGCAGGAGCACACAGGACCAAATGAGAGAGAAACACAAGACAGACATGGGCTAAACTGTGACAGCCAGAGTTAGACTTGATATGGAGTGTTAGTGAGGAGGGAATGGTTTAGTACAGGCTATTATCCCCATCTAGTGGCTGGAAAGGATTGACCATTGGCAGTAAGCACAGGTGTTGCTACATGGAGGGCGTGGCCAGAACAGGAAGAGGCAAGTTTTACCCATTTCTTCAAGTCTGCTGACTGCCACCACTCCTTTCTTTTTTGGTTATTTCCTGTTTTATCTGAGTAATCCTTATTTTCATTTAAGATCTGATTTTCTAAGCAATGTGTTCATTATTTACCATAAATCTTTTTATGGACAGTATTTTACTGTGGATTACTTTGACATTGAGAGTAGGATATTCTTGCCGAGCCACCACAGTGTTTTCAGTAGGAGAGGAAAACCTTCTTCCATCAAGCTTAACATGAATCAACCAAGGACATCCTCCAGTAAGTAAGCAAAACAAGAGTGGACGAGTTGGGTAGTAACTGACATGTGTGTGGTCTGTCTGTTTGAGAGATAAAACTATGTTTATTTTACTTTCTGCTCCTTCAGGGTATAACTAATATGACTATACCAATATGAAGAGCTGGAGCGCCCTCTAGTCGGGGGCTGTATACATCACATTTGTCAGAAATTAGGAAGTAAACCTGATTTATCACCTAAAAACAAGGTGTAAAACAAACTTTAATGTAAGGCATCCTTTTATCCATCAATGTTTATTTATATTTATTTATACGCCAACAAATAACACCTATTAACAAGTTTATATGTGTACGTACTGAGGAGGAGCAAAAACAAAAAACAGAACAGAAACTCCACAAATAGAGACAACAGATGAATAACTGCAAAGTCATAGAGAGCTTTTATCTTGTAGTGTACCAGAATCACTATTTAACTGGTAAACCCACCAACATGTCCCTTGTTTGAAGTAGCACCTTTATGTACCTACCAATGATCCCTCCTCTAGGAACATTCCAGTGTCATTGTGGGTGAAACAAGGGTATTAGTACATAACATTTCATATAAGGCTATATTAAACAATTATTCAAACATTATGTACAGTTGTAGGCCTTTGGTCCATATTAACATTTTCCCTTTCTGTTTTTTACAGGTTCGACTCCTTCCCATTCACCAGGTTAGTAAAAGCTTAGAGTTACAGTTACAGCCACAATAGATGTGTATACAGCTCTGAAAAAATAAGAGACCACTTCAGTTTCTACATCAGTTTCTCTTATTTTTCTATTTATAGGTTTATGTTTGAGTAAAATGAACATTGTTGTTTTAAAATGAGAAATGGCTGTAATAGCAAAAAAGTTGCAGAACTTTAAGACCTCCAATAATGTTAAAAATAAAAAATAAAGTTCATATTAATAAAGTTTTGAAAGTTTAGAAATCAAAGTTTGGTGGAATAACCCTGGTTTTTAATCACAGTTTTCATCATGCATCTTGGCATGTTCGACTCCACCAGTCTTACACACTGCTTTGGATAACTTTATGCTGCTTTACTCCTGGTGCAAAAATTCAAGCAGTTCAGTTTGGAGTCAGCTCCACAACATGCTTGTACCAAAAAACATAGGTCTACAAGCATGTAGGTTAAAACATACCTCCTTATGCTGAACAACATCTAGATGTTCCTACCTAACCTGCTTAGCCAGCTTGAGGTGGTCCTGCATTTTTGAAGCAACTTGTTATTGTCCATAAACGTAATGTTTTGTTTATTACAGGGTTTTATATTAGGAGGCAGTTCTGCTGTGTGATCTGACCAGGTCCGTCATGGGGGATTCAGCAGAAGGTCCAGAAGAGTTTGGTTCCCAGTCTGGAGTAATCTCCCACCGCTCCTCCATTATGGCTCAGAATGATGGGGTGGCTAACGTTCCCCAGATGATTGGCTGTAATGTTCGGCGTCTCCACATGAATTTTAGGCTGTCGGGTAAGAAGGACTTGTATTTTGACAGCTCAGTGGCTTTTCCAAAAAACATTTTTATTTATTGCAACATTTCTGTAATTTCTGTTTTTACATCTGTATTATGTATACTATAAATTATAGAAGTAATTCATGTATTTCAATGCAGTGTGTAAAGATAATAATGTTATATGTTATATTATTATAATCATGCATTGAAAAAATATAAATAATAGAATAAAAATGAGAAGGAGCCAGGGAAAAACACTTTTAAAGCAATAGTAACACCTAGAAAGAATCATCCTACAGGAATTAAACTTGGTGGGTATTTACGCCAGACCATAGACTGTATATAGCTGGACAGAGCATTGTCTCTCAGAAGTGAAGCCACCACAGGTCGGGCGCCCCCTGCTGTTCGGCTGCAGAAAGCTGTGTAACTCCACCCATCCCCATAGGTTTCAATGGCAAAACAGAACAACTTTCAATCACGTTTTTTTCTACTATACTGTAATTCTACCTCCTTTATTTAAATGCAGCAGCTAGTGTAACCACTGCTTATATTGTTACATTTTTATATCCCCACAGAATTTGGTTTTTAAAACTTTATTCGGCTCTATTCAAAAAAGGTGTGGTTATGGTAAAAGGGCTGCTTATGGGCGGGACCAATAACAGACCGTCAGCTCCGCTCTGCCCCGCTCTGCAGTCTGTGACTGCAATTTTCATTGAATGAATGGGAACGGAGACACGGCGTCCATCTTTTTTACAGTCTCTGCGCCAGACTGTCATGGAGAGACTTGGAATAGCAGTAGATCATCTTGGTGGAGACAACCGTGGTCAGTGCCTTCAATGGTTTATTGTTGCACATCACATGTCCAAAAGGTCTTGTGTCATGGTATGGGGTGTAATTTGGTACGATACCAGATCTTCTTATTTGGTCTTCATTACAGGAACATCAGTCCATCATTATATGTTAATGAGATCCTGCAACCAGAATTGTTGCCCCTCCTTTACTGAACACTCCAGTGCTTTATTCCAGCAGGACAATGCTCGTCCACACACTGCTGCTGCTGTCTCCTCAAGAGCTTTGAGTCTTGAAGACACTGCAGATACAAAACAATGTCCAGCTGCTGTATCTGAAAAATGTCCAGCTGCTGTATCTCCAAATCTATCCTTGATTACAGAAAATGTGTGGGATGCTATTGAATGCTCTACGAACACTCCTATACCTCTTCTGTACATTCTGCAGCAACTGTGTGAGAATATTATCACACAGTGACAGTATTATCACAAGAAAACAAGACTTCTTTTGATTGGAACAGCATTGTCTTTATTGATGAGTTAAATGTTCTGTTTGGGATCTGACAACAGTCCAGTTTTAGTCTGCTGGTTCAACTCTGTTCAACTCTGCTCCATTCAACTAACCGAATCCACTTTGGTTATCTTGAATAGACTCCACTCATCACATATGAACTCTGCTCAAGCTTGGTTCACCTCAATTCCATCTGATTAAGCTCTCTGAATGTGCATTATTCTTTCTCCCCCTTGATCCACCACTCTCCTCTCCCTTTACTTGTCTACTCTCCCTTCAGTCATCCTCTCATCTCTCATCATACCTACAGTTTGTGGCAAAATTTCATAAACTATCTCCAAATTTCTAATTGTGTTTTTTTATCTTTCAGCAAATCCTAAACAGCAGGCTTCACATGCTTACCCTGATATTGGCAAGTACCAGTTATACACCATAGATTGTGAAAATGACTATTCATTAAAATATGATTGCAATAACAGTAATTTCTTCTTCAATTCAAAATTTCAGAGAGCATCGGAGAGGAACTTAAGTCAAACTTCAAAAGAAAATATGAGATGATCTTTGAAGGAATCGCTAAGAGAGGAAAACCTGCTTTATTACGGAACATCTACACAGAACTCATTGTCATGGATGGAGAAAGTGGAGGACTAAATGTAGAACATGAATTTCAGCAGATTAAAAATGTAAAGACTTTTCTTAAAGAGGACTTGCCAATCAGCTGCAATGACCTCTTTACACCCTTGAACTTTCAAGGTCTTGAAGAAGATGTGGACAAAATAAAGACTGAAGGAAAAATGGAAAAAACTAAACCCAGAACTGTGGTGACTCTAGGAATCGCTGGCATTGGAAAAACAGTCTCTGTGCAGAAGTTCATTCTTGACTGGGCTGAGGGAAAAGCCAACCAGGACATCGATCTTCTGCTGGTGCTACCTTTCCTTAAGTTGAACTCAATCAAAGATGAGAAACGGAGTCTTCATGAGCTTCTGCTCTATTTTCACTCTGAACTCAAAGATTTTGAGAATTCTAAATATTATGACTGTAGAATTCTGTTCATTTTTGATGGACTGGATGAAAGCCAGCTTCCGTTACGTTTTGGACGTAATGGAAGAGTCTCAGACGTCTCCAAATCAGCATCATTGGATGAGCTGATGACGAACCTCATTGATGGGAATCTGCTTCCCTCTGCTTTGATCTGGATAACTTCTCGACCGGCTGCAATCGACAAGATTCCTCCACACCTCATCCATCGCATGACGGAGGTACGAGGGTTCACAGATACTCAGAAGGAGGAGTACTTCAGGAAGAGATTCACCAATCAAAGCTTGGCCAGTAGAATCATCTCCCATGTGAAAGAATCCAGGAGCCTTGAGATCATGTGCCATATTCCCGTCTTCTGCTGGATCACAGCTACAGTCCTGGAACAAATGCTGAAAGGAGGCCATAAAGAAATCCCTTCATCTCTTACCGAGCTCTACACTCGATTCCTACTCATCCAAACAAGCGAGAAAAAGAAGAAATACCTCGGGATAAGAGAAAACGATCCTCTGAATCTGTCACAAGAAGATGTTCAGCTTATCCTTCAACTGGGGAAGTTGGCCTTCAGTGGTCTACAAATGAGAAACATTGTGTTTTCAGAAGATGATCTAAAACAGTACAACATTAACGTCACTGAAGCCTCTCTGAGGTCAGGATTGTTCACTGAGATTGTCAGAGGGGAGGATCCGATGTTCTCTGAAAAGATCTACAGCTTTGTGCACTTGAGCTTTCAAGAGTATCTAGCGGCTTTCTATGCTTTCCACACATTCGCAAACAAACGAGAGAATGCTATGGAATGCTGGGTAAATAAATCTACTACAGCAAAGTTATTAAATTCTTTAATTCTCAGCTCTCTATGGGAGATTTCTCACCACCAGATGTCCCTATATGACCTGCACAAATATGCCATTGATGAAGCTTTGAAGAGTAACAGTGGGCATTTAGATCTTTTCTGTATTTAGTCAACAAACATCAGTGTCTGGTAGAAGTAGGTTCTTTAATTATATATTTATAATGGTTAGAACCATTGCCCAGTTTCAAATGGTACTTAATACTTTGTTTAATTTGATTTATTGGAGGAGATTGTAAAAGTAATTATGGGGCAGTGTGGGCGAAGATCAAGATAAACTTGTTTGACTCAGATAGTGTCCAGCATGTGTGGCATCGTCCTGGTAAGAAGTACCAGGAAAACTGTCCCTTGCTTACAGTCTTTATGTTCTGCCAGCATGTTGAGCTTAGTTCTAACAGGCACTTTGACATTCAGAGCAAGAAGCAGAGCATGATCCCCTACCTTTGTGTCTTTGTACACTGGGCCGCATTGCGGTTTTCCAACAAAATAACAACCCAAACACACCTCCACGATGACTCCAAGTGCCTTGCAGTGAAAGCTAAAGGTAAAGGTGATGGACTGGCCAAGACAAGCAGGTTTACAGACCTAAATACTTCTGAGCACCACTGTGGCGCATCCTAAAACAGAAGGTGGAGGAGTGCCAGGTCTGTAAAATCCACCAGATCTGTAATGTCATGAATGTGTAGAAGAGGATTCCAGTGGTAACCTGTGAAGCTAGAGATAACCCTAGAGAGTGGTTATCTTTATGGTTGTGTCTTGAGCTAGTTTGAGGATACAGTAAATTGACACTGTTATACAAGCTGTACACTGCCTACTTGACATTGTATCAAAGTGTCTTATCTTTTGTGAAATACTGTATGTTATAGGTGTTTATTTTGGATATTAAAAAGTGTGTATACATTGGGTATTTATTCTGCTGGACTATGGTTGTAAGATTTTCACTCAACCTTACCTAAGGAAGACATGGCAATAAAAGAGGTTGTTATTCTGATATTTCTGTGTTCATGCTAGCTCTTGAATCAGCACCATTAGCAGCACTGCAGTTGCTTAGGTAAACAGTAAAAAAGGTCTTAGGACCCATCAGACCAGACACCACTCTGATTTCAAAATTAATATATGCGTGGCTTTGCTCTCTCTGCACTCAGTAATTCTGCCATTTTTAATTTAAAAGAAAAAAACTTAAGTACTGCTGCTTTAAATTCTGCACACCACCAAGAACCAATCTAAGACCAGAAGAGGCATGCCTTCTTCCAAACAACTACAAGTACATCTCAAAAATTTAGAAAATCAATGAAAAGTTTATTTCAGTAATTCAGTTAAAAATTTGAAAATCTATATTAAATATGTATTAAACACAGAGTACATGTCTCTCCAAACCATCACTGATTGGTGGAAACTTCACACTAGACCTCAAGCAGTTTGGACTGTGTGTCTCTCCACCATACCTGTCAAGTTTTAGATTTAAAAATAAGGGATATTTTCCTCTGTACGCTTAAAGCCGTCCCAACGAAGGTTCAGTATCCCTTACATTTTAAGACAGGTTTACAAAAAATCTAAAATAACCACAAGTGAACCACTTACACACTACAATTAGATTATCAGAATCTGAAATGTTGTGGACATTCCTACATATGTCATTCTTTTAATACAGCCAAATTAAAAACCCTTTTCTATATATTTTTTTAAAAAATTAAGATTTCATGTCTTTTTTGTAATAAATGCACTCTTTTATATGATATATTTTTTATTTATTTAATGGATTAAAAATTGAACAAAGGGTGCACAAATTCTGCAAAATTACTGTTGGTGACCTAAAAATAGTATCATGAGCTTTTACTAAAAGGACATGGACCAGATATGTTTCATCAGTAAAAATTAGTCCTAAGGGGCCTGCACAATAAATTTTAATTAATACTTCTTCCTTTTGATTACTCCACCCCTGATTAGTTCAGTTAATTTCGGTCCTCTCCACATTTCTGCTTAAACTGAGTCACAAGCTGTATTTTTTTATTTTAAAAGGTTTAATCTGTGTGTTTTATTTTGGAGACGAGTATTTTTAAGCAGCTATCAGAAAAATCTCATCACAGTTTACATGATTAGCCTACCGTTACCTTTCTTTTAGAAAAATCGCTGAATATCCAGATATGTTTTAACATCAGCAGCTCCGACTAGCTGCTGGCTTCCCCACACTGAACCTCCTTTGCAAGCTGATTGGCTGTTTCTCCTGAAAGGCGGGACTTTCTCCTTGAATCGGCTCCACGATTGGTTAAGAGACACAGAGCGGTCAGTGCCCTGTCTCCTCAATAGTATACATTTTTTTATTTCAATATAATACGGGAAATTTACGGGAAAATACTAATACGGGAGGACGGCGGGAAAGAGGAGTAAAATACGGTAGTTTCCCGGCCAAAACGGGAGACTTGACAGGTACGCTCTCCACTCTTCCTCCAGACTCTGATCCTTTGATTTATAAATGAAATGTGAAATTTACTGATGATCAGTGATGGTTTGGAGAGACATGTCTTTCATCTGCTGGTGTTGATCCACTGTGTTTTATTATCAAGTCCAAAGTCAGTGCAGAGTTTTCCCACAAAATCTTACAGCACTTCATGCTGAACCTCTGTTGAGACCTTTTATAGAGATGTGGATTTCATATTCCAGCAGGACTTGGCACACTGTCAAAAGTACCATTTGGTATTATATAATATTCTAATTATTGATTCTTGTGTTATTAGCTGTACGTCATAATCATCAACGCTTAAAATACATCACACACACATTTCAATGATATTCAGGTTTTTTTTGGATGCACCTGTATCAACAGAGTTGCCAGGTTCCTGGTTTTCCCGCCTAATTGGGCTTTATTGAAAATATAGTTGTGAGTGTGTTTTTCGGGCTACTTGTGGGCTATGCCCAAAAACCTTCATTACAAACTCAATCAATCATTATTTCCACTCAGTAATACATTGAGGATAACCCTTATTTTCAGTCCTGCTGAGCATTTACAAAATTAACGGGACTGAAAAATATGTTTAAATTATAAAAGCAATATAAGATTTAATTAAGAAGAAATAATTCAGAATAAAAGGATATGCAGACAGGCTAAAATGTTAAGCAATAAAAAAAGAGATAAATAATTAGAATAAAATATTAACACAATTAAAGAGATAGAGGACTGAAATAACACCCAAATTATAAATATAAACTGATTAAAATGAAAATGAGAGAGAGAGAAAAGGAAAATGGAGAGTGTAAGAGAGAGGGAGAGAAAGAGAGAGAATGTGTAAGAGAGAGAGATACAAACACTCACAAATTATTATTTCACGTTTTCAGGAATTCACTGGCCATAGAAAAAAGTTTTTTATTCTCAAATTCTTGGAATTATTATAAAATAACATTATAATGATTTATAACTAAATAATATTAGAGTATTATTGATAATAACGATAGCAAATGCCCCTATAAACAAAATATTATCCATTAATATTTAGGACAAAGATTATTGCAAAAAAGATGCACGCCTCAAACGAGACCTAGAATTGATGATTGGCTCAAATGTTGCTTTATGCTAATCCATGCCTCTACACGATTGGACGGTGTTCCCGCCAATCACGCGCGGTGGCCAATAGCGTGCCTCCTGTGGCTGCCGTGCTCCGGGTATATCCTCCGCGGGGGCTCTGAGGGAGCTGCGCTGCACTGCGAGCCGAGCTAAACTAACTACTGAACATGGACAACCGCGGCTACGGATCCGGTACTTTACTCTTTATTTATCCATTTAAAACATAATTTCAGCCTTTAAAATACAAGTATCGCTCAGATTTAGCGTTTATACGGGTTTAAAATGTGTAATTATATGTATATTAGCTGTATAATTGTGGGATTTAGGAAGCTGATCTGAGGGGGTTTTCTGTGGCGATCAATGTTAGCCTAGCTAGCTAGCTTTTTAATTCTCCGGTCCACCTTAAATGTAGTTATCCCTCTGCAGGGTATGAACGGAAGCTAAGCAATTTTTAAGGTGGAACGGAGAGTTACAACACCCTAATCGTCATGGTTGACCCAAAATCCTATATTTTTGACAAAACTGACTAAATTTTTGTGCTTTTACGTTAAGATGTACACGTATTTAATCGTTTATTTAAACTAAACGACGGAAACAAAGCTGAGGAAGGCCTCAACAACACTGGCCACATTAGTTATAGGCTTTTATTGTGTTAGTGCTATTCTATAATTTAGACTGAGTTAACGTTAAGGGTTAAAACGCGTTTATAATGATATTAATTTTAATTTATGATCGGATTAGTCCTCTATTTTAAGACAGATGTAGGTTAGTTCAGCTAAAATGGTGTCAGATCCACAGTAAGATGGCGGATCCGGCATTTATTCTTTTGTTCTGTGTAAAGAGAAGTGAGATTTGTTTTAATTAAATGTACTATAGAGAATAAAATACTACATTATATTACTATTTATAGAATTAAGTAAGTTTGTAAGAGATCTAACTGTTCCTCTGTGATAAATACAGTGGAGAGCTTGTTAAATATGAAGATAATGAATTCTGTGTTGCACTAGAATGGAAACAATTTTCGTGGTGTAACTTAATAAGAATTAGATTTATAAACAAATCTAACACTAGTAAAAAAAATTACAAATGCATTAAATTGGTAAATAAAACGAGTGAGTGCATTGTTTCAGATCAAGTCTTCAGTCATTCTGCTTCTTTCACAAAAAACAATAGAAACAACTAGAAACAAACCTCATTTAACGTTTAGAAAGTTTTGGTTGAAGATACAGAAAAAAGTTAGCAATATCTGTAAAGCTTGTGTAAGTTTTTAAAGTAAGAGAATAGTAAAATCTGACCATTTTATTGTGTTATAAATACTATTGTAAATGTGATTTTTTTAATACGCATTTTTGTGTGATTTAACACATGTATTTCCAGGTCCATTGTATAGTATATAATTGGAGCTCTTTAAATGCAAAACATTAAGTGAACATTGAATGTGACTGGGTTGCATACGTCTACTGTGGTTTTAATATTAAAATATAAAAATATTAGTATGAAGTCTGGCTCAAGTGTAGTTATCATTTTATGATTAATTATGTTATTGTAAAGGAAATGCACCTTTTTAAGCATTTAATTGGTGTTTGAAGAACACAAACCCAACTGCACACTTCATTATAGTGTAATTAATCATGGCTCTGTTTAAGGTTGTCTATGGTTGGCTCTTATCAATAAATAAGCATAGAACTTGTATATAACAAGTACTTTCTTTGTAATAGGTTTCTCTGGCTGGGGTGGTGGAGGATCCTCCAACAGGGGTAAGCTTAAGAAATTAATCAATTAATTAAATTGATTAGATCGAAGTCTGTCACAGTCATGCATGATTACAATGCTTTGATGGCTGTCTGGCATCTGATTTTTTATGATAAATGCTGTAAAAGAGCTGGAATAATAATAGCAACTTTTCCAAAGTAGATCCTTTTTTTTAGGATCTTAAAATTGCAAGCGCTTTACACACCTTCTTCTTTTCTCAGGTTCCAGCAACTATGACATGTACGGCTACAAGGACTCCCTGTCCGGAGGTGGCTTCGGAGGTGGAGGGTATGGTGGGCGAGATCAGATGAAGAGGGGTTCTCTTCTTTCCACCGGGACAAATGCAGATGCTGTAATTGCAAAAATCAACCAGCGACTTGACATGCTCACCCAGCTGGAGGGAGGCATGAAAGGAGGGGGTCGCAACGACCGGTAAGACGAACACATCTTTTGCATTCGTTTTGCTAGCAGATTTTTTTTTGCCCTGAAGAGTGTTCACACTGTGTAGACCTTGCCAGTTGCAGTTTTAGGTGTGTTTTTGCTGCTGTTAACTTTTGTGAACTTGCTTTACAAAAGCTATACCAACTATATTGGTATAGTTGACCTAGAGTTTTGGTCATTCTTGAGGAGGCATTTCCAAAGATCCTTAGTATCCATGACCGTAGGTGGCTTTGTGACTTTTACATCTTTGGTCCCCAAGCGATTAGCAATGCAAATGCTTACCTAGGTTTTCTTTTGACTGTTAGGCAGCCCTATTGTCTTTTCTGATGTCCCATTCAGATTGTCACACAAGACTCTTAAAGAAGTTGAATGGCTCTCGACACCTTTGTTAGTATGGCTAGCACCTTTTGTGTGAGCACCCCTTAGCTTCTTGTTTAAAATCACTTCCAATCACTCTTGTTGAGGTAACTTAAAGCTCACCTTCCGCGAAATTCCGATTTTTCTTGTTTTTTTGTGGAATACAGTAGGTCTCTCCGAGTTGAATGTGTACACCTGCACATTAAACTGTTTTGCAGCCCCCATTGTCTGCAGGAGCTAAGCAAAGAAATCCCCCCTCCCCCCCCTCCGAAAAACGGGTGAATTTTGAATTATCTTTCTGCCTACGTAGGCAGAAACTCACAGACCAGCCCACCTTGGCTCGAGAAACTCCCAGAGGCGGAGCTGAAGCGACGCAACATCACCGCTCATCAGTTAGGAGGTGGGAGGCAGTGAGCGGCAGAGCGGTGGAGGGGCGTCGCAGTGCTCCTAGCCAATCAGAGGAGAGATATTTGCATGCTGTTTGCATGTATGAATATTCATGAGCAAAGCTGGAATCCGGTCATTTTGGACACACCCCTAAAACAGTCCATTAAAAAAGAGCTATACAGAGACACCTGAGCACTTTTTTTTTTTTACAAAAACGGCTCACATGTCATTCATTCATACTAGAGACCACAACTAGACATTTTAAAATGAAAGAAAAAACGACGGAAGGTGAGCTTTAAGGTCAGAATAGGTTTTCCACTGCATGACTGAATGGTTCTGAGTATGGAAAGTTAATGCTTTGGTGGCTTTTCTACAAGACAAAGTTTGGCTCTGGTTTTCTCAGTAAGTTTAGCTTGGGACAATAAAACTGTTCAGTGTGGAAGGAGGGGCTTAAAAACTGCAACGTTTTCAAGGTACTTAGGCTAAAACGTGTTGAAAGCTTTGTGGCTCAAGTTGAATGGTATTGTAAGCTTTACACTGCCTATTTGCTTTTTCAACCATGCTCAGAATCCATCAGTAGAATCAGATTTGTAGCAAGATTTGTAGCGAGACTGGAGGACACTGCCTGCACTGCTAATGTGGCATTAGCGATGATGTAGTGGATTGGTTTAGCCAGAGCAGAACAGCACAGTCTTAGTAACCATTTGCCCATGCGGTGTAGAAATATGCTATATTTTTTTTGCTCTCTAGGTTTTATTCAGAACATGTTTATCCAATGTTCTTGACCCAGGTCAAATTCTTGTTGAAGCTACAAGCTATAAATTGTGCAGAGGTTTGTCACAAGTGTATCAGTCTACTTTTGTTATGAGTCTCTTGAACACAGGCAAAAAAGAAAGCTGCCACAAAGAATAGAACAGTACCCTACAAGTTTTCTGTCATTGCATGTTATCAAAGCATGTTTCATTGTCCCAGCTTTAGCAGACAGGTGTGGTCGCCTTGGAGAACACCACTTTAGATATGAGTGCAAGGATATCAACTGTTAGAATGTCATTTTGCTAAGTTATACACCATCATATATGATCTACTCTTTTCTTATTATAACACTGTCACTCTGAAGTCCTCAACATGTGGCTTGTCTCCTCTTTGGCTGCGGTTTGCAAAGTACACCCACTGTCTGCCAAAGGATGTTCTAAAAATGATACCTCTAGTCCTCGTTTCCAGAAACCTCTGACTCAAACTCTCTCTCTGAAGATGCTGTTTATTTCTTGTCCAATAGCAAAGGGTTCCCACAGTTGCATGCCATTCCAATGCATTTCCATTAACTGACTCACAAGGCCTGGTACAGTGTTGTCCAATTTTCAACCATGATGTCTGTTCTTTACCCAATATGCCCTTGATAATCTGTTATGTTTGGTACAAAAAATTGGGACTTGGCACTTGTTTCCCATGTTTGCAAGGGTTAAGTCCTTTACAAACAGCATTACAGCTGTATTCCCAATTGCAGATGCTTGGTCTACCTGTATCTCAAATTTGCAAGTACTCAAGCTTTCAATCTTTTCAATCTTCTTTAAAATACTTGCTACAGCTGTGTTCTAAAGTTTGCATGGTCTTTGGCTTGGTGCAACTGTTTTAAGGACATGATCCTGTCCCAATATATTGGTGTACTTGTATCCTGAATTTGCAAGGGCTCATATCTTCCCATCAAGCTTGATCTAGTCCATCCCAAATTGGCAAGTCTTAAACCCTTTCTATCTTAGACCAGATTTTCAAGAACACAAACCCTTCCCAACAAACTGGTTTCTTCCATAGCCCTAATTTGGAAATGTACAAGTCTTCCCAATAAGTTTGGCACAGGCAAAGCCAGATCCACAATTTGCAAGAGGTCAAGTCTTTCCAGCAAAGTATGCACATCTGTTTCCCAAATTTTTAAAGGTATGATCTCTTCCTAACCCACTTTGCCAGGACACATCCCAAATTTGTGAGGGTCAGTTGGGATTGCACGGCCAGAAGGTATTCAAGTACCCTTACCTTTTCCATGTTTCACCTGCTCTGATCCTGTAAAACCCTGTCCAAAGATTGATTTAGGTAATTGCTTGATTGAATGTTAAACCCACCTGGTAAAACAATCATCCGATCCAAAGAAAGGTTAACTTGGATTCCTTTGGAAGTCATTCTTATTTAACCATTTACATTGTAATTTTACTTTTGTAACCTTTTATCTGTAGAGTGACATCAAATGAGAGAGTGAGAGTAAATGAATGAAGGGGGGAAAATGAGAGACTGAAATAGAAAAAAAAGGAAAATACGAGGTGCCACTGCTTCATCTGTTGCTTGCTCTGCGCCTCCCTCTGCAGGTTTGACCAGTACGAGTCTTTCGACTCGCGCTCCTCCGCCCTTGGCCCCCGCGATCTCTACAGATCCGGTAACTATGGTTATGGGGACTCCCGGGGCGACATGATGGCCCCGCGTGGAGGCATGGGCTTCGGGGGGATGGGCGGAGCAGGAGGTGGCGGTGGCTTTGACAGCTCTGCCTCCTACGGATCCGCCAAAATGCGGCAGGCACGAGACGCCTTCTCAGGCTCCGGCTGGGGGGCGGGACAAAGGTCCCCGCGCAGAGGTGGAGCGCCAGGGGGGCGCGGCTTTGGCCGTAGGCAAGAGCACTCAATGGGGGGTGGAGGTGGGCGGAGCGGGGGGCAAGGCCACTCCCCCTCAGGACGAGGCAAGCTGCCGTCGCTCCTGACCTCCCGCATGTACCCCGACAGCGGGTACCAGCCTCAGCATGGCTCCCAGGACTATCCTGTCCGGCACTTTGGAGGGGGCCCAAGGGCCAACCGACAACGCACCCACAAGAGACCCCTCAACCGAGTAAGTACCTCCAGCAAAGCACTGGACTTTAACCATCAAAACCCCCAGACCCCCTTACCTCCTACTCCAGACTGCCAAGCCTGAGAAGTGGAGATATTTGTGGAAATGATCTTCTACTCCACCTGCCAATTCCCAATGTCTGCTAGGTCACGTCTGCAGTATTCCTAAAACTCTTATAGTTTGAATTGGCTCCCACCACTATAGTAAGACATGTAGAGAAATTTGGGCCACAACCTACTTTAGCCACCAAAGCAGACTGTCCTCTTTATTGGCAACTCTAATTTCTCTTCTTTTTAATTTTGTTTGCCCTCCTTTGTTTTCCCCAGTTTAGACGAATTGTCATCCTACAGGATGCTCTCAAACCTTCAGAGTGGTTTATTTGAAAGTATTAATGGCAGTATTCCCGAATTCCAGTACATTACTGATATTCCAAACTATGAATAATACTAGCCTAGTTGTAATGGATTTAAGTTAAGATCGTGTCGGGCATAGTTAACAACCCTGTTGAAGGTTTGTGTGTGAAGGTAAGTGGATGACGTTTCACCACATTATGTTTTCTGTTGTATGTCTAAATGTTGTTGACTGTATGCTTTTAACGTTCAACCCCTTTCACACTCAGTTTAATGTAACAAATGTGGTAAAGGTGGATAAAGACTAAAATCAAATGACTGGTCCAAATGTTTGTGGAAACCCTTTCTAATCCCTTTGTCAAAAACTTGAAATAGCCTCATTGCGTTAATTTGACGGGTTGGTCACAAACATTTGGACATGGCTTCGTGTAAGTGCAGTCCTCTGTAGGACTTTCCTGAGAACTCCCCTTTTCAGTTGGGCTTAGTAGCCTAAAAGATCTCACTTTCTTAAGTGTCAGTACTGTGATTAGTTTATGTATGGTCCCCCTTAAAACATGCTATGTGTGTAGCGTGACAGTCTATGGCCCAATCCCATTTCTCTTTTGTACCCCTGCCCCCTTTTTTTTGTTTGTTTTAGGAGTGTAACCCTTCCCCTTAGAACAGATCTTCCTTCTTAAAATTGGGACATCGCTTCAATACAGATATAGCTAAAGTTAACTAGGTGAATTATTTAGGGTTTATCGTATGTTTTCAGAAAGGAGAGTGGTGGTGCAGCGATTTAATTATAACTGTCCAGTTCTTAATTCCTATGTAATGGGGAACTAAGATTATTTTCCCATTCCACCTTAAATGCTGCTGCCTTTAATCTGTTGTACCATTTAAGGTGGATCGTGAAAAGTTAGCTAGCTAGCTAGCTATCGAGGAAAATACTTGTATTTGTTGGTTTCCTTGGTTGCATGTGCCCAACTTTCCAGTGACCCCTTTAGCCCTCTGAGGAGTCCTCGTGTGCAAAATCTGTAGGGCCAGGTAGCCCTAGAACTTCCACTAACCTACCCCCCCAGCCTTAAGAATCTGGACATCCTAAACCTAGAAGTACATGGGTGGAACAGAGGGGGTACGGTCAAGTTTTGGAATGAGATTGGGCCAAACACTGAGCCAGCTGAGCAACTTTTTTGGCTGTACATTCACATTTACGCATTTGCCGTATATGCAATGCATTTTATTAGAGGTTTCCACCCCTAGAGGGCCACTCTCTCTGTAGTGGTGTTAGCACTGCCCCCTAGTTTTTTTTTTTTTTAGTGCGCTGCACTTCTCGATTGTGCTGCATTAATGCTCGCGGATGGACCGAACCTCGATAATCTCCCAGGATTTTAGACAGCTCTTCAGAAAGTCTTATGTCCCCATTTTCTCTGAATTTCCACTGTACGTTAAGCCCCCTCTCATCTTATACTTGTTTACTTTCACAAATTAAAGGGTGTTTTGTGTTCATGCTGTTTTCCTGTCGCATGGTTCCTGTCTGTCTGTTAGTCTTTTGTTGAACTGTGCTCACATTGTCTGACTGTACTAAAGTATCACTGCGTCTGGGTCTAGGTGTGGTGTTGGTGGTCGGAGATGTTTTGAGATTAAATGTATGTGGACATGGTTGCTATGGTGACCTTGTGCGTTAACGTACGTGTGGATGTGTTGCTGTAGCAGCAGGTGAAACCTCAGCGCGATGGACAGAAGAAGAGGAAACAGACCCTGACGGCATCTGATGAGCCCGAGTCTAAAATGGGCAAGACTGAAACCACCGGCGAGGACAAGACCGGTAACGTTATTTATGTATCCGGCGTTTCTTCACTGCTGTACGATGTAGGACCAGTTGCAGTGCTTAGAGCAAATTGTTCACAAACTATTAAATATAACATTTTGGCATGTGATTTTTGGTCCAGAACAACTAAAAATAATAGATTTGAAAATTTTGGCAAGTTACTTGTTAAGCGATTTTGATTTTTAATTGTTTCATTGTTATTGCATTTTATTTATTCTAATTCTTAAATGTAAATGTAGGGGACAAATCAGGCAGAAACTTGTGCTGCCCTGTTAAGGGGATAATTACCTACAAACACATTTAAAAAATAATAATAATTTAAGTGTAAATTATAAAATGTCGTTTGTCTTTATTATGTCTTTATTCATTGGAAAACCCTTTTTATGTTGTGCACCTTTTTTAAAAAGGCCAGTACTTTATTTATTGTATTTGTGGGTAAAGTTTTCTAAAGCGTCTAAGCACCTTAATTATAAATGGCCACTACAGTAGCCAGGCTCTTGGTCAGCTGTTGTATTAAAACACATTTTTAACATTTAGTATTAATATCTTTGTTTTCCAACAGAGACAGCCGAGGGGACAGAGGAGAAAAAGGAAGGCGGAGCTTCAGCTGCGGTGAGTTTACTGCCTGTACATTTATTTAGATAGATCAAACAGGGTTTTTTTTGTGTTTTTTAATATTTTAGTTTGTACGTCTTATTGTATATAAATTGTATATGCTAGTTTGTTTGATTCTTGCGTGTTGGATGCAAACGTGTCCAGTTTATTTCGAGTTGTATGTATGTCCTTTTTTTAGGGGGTAGGGAAGTAATGTTGAACATATGTAATTAATCTTAATTGGTGTGTGTGTTTTGTTTATCAGGATTCTGAAGCCGGGGCTGATGGAGCGAGTGGTGGTAAGCAGTTCCAACTTTTTAATTTGTTTTTTATTTTTCCATCTGAAACAGCAGGGCTGAACACAGCATTTCTCCTAACTGTTTTTATTTGCCATTGTATGGCAATGATTACACCCTGTTAAAGAAGAGCTCTGGTTTTATCCAATAGCCCACCTCTGTTCTCAACTAGCATTCCAAAAAACAGCACTTTAAGCAAGGCTTACAATGCAAGTGATGGGCATAGAGCTACCTCTCGTCTTAAATGTCAGGATCCTCAGAATTCCACCAATGAGTTGTAGAGCTACTTTGAGTTTGTTATTGGTGCAAAAATAGCCATTTTTTGCATGGCTAACTCTATGCCCCTATCAGTAGCATTGTGGCCTGTAGAGAGCATTGGCTAAAAGAGAACGCAGGTGGACAATTTCACAGAATGAACATTTCACTCTGGATTTCTCCTTTAAAAAACAGGGATTTTTACTTTTATATTAACATTTGAATTTAACTGTAAAAAGTGTTAAATGTTCTAAATGAACAAAAGGCATGATTTGCTTCAGTCAAAAATGACTGACATCCTCCATCCTTTGCTTACGCCCACTGGCTCTCTGGCCTGTACTGGTGGAATTGGAACTTCTGGTGTATGAACAATGCAACTGCTTTAAGTTTATATAAACAGAACATGGAATTATGTTTCAGTTGATGCACATATTAAATTTTTCCCCATTGTGCGACAATGCACTTTTTTTGTTTTTTGTTTTGTTTTTCCCCCCCAAATAAATATGTGTGAAGTACTGGCAATATACAATTAATAATGTATTGTATGACCTGGAAAATCTGCAAAATATACGTTCGATGTTTAAGATCAGTCATTTAAATGGTTTGCTTTATTAATTAATCTTTATTAATTTATCTATAATTTTTTCCCGTCATGTTGTGTCTGAATGTGCTACAGATGCTAAACCCGGCCCGTCCGATAAAGAGGAGGGCGCTCAGCCGAAGTCCAAGCAGCAGGGGAAACACACTCCGCCCTCTGCAGCCAAACTCAGGAAGAGGCGGGGCTTCTTTGAAAGGTCAGGGGTCAAAGTCTCTACACAAAGGTCAGATTTTCTGTCACTTAACCCCACCCCCCTCTTCTCCGTAAGGCAGGCTAAGAGAAATCCGTAAAATCAGTAAAGCTGTGTAATATATGGGTATACTGACGTCCCGTGATTTTTGTCCAGGCTGACCTTCGCTTGCTCCATCTGTAAGTTCCGCTCGTTCTACAGCGAGGACATGGAGGCCCACCTGGAGAGCAAGTTCCACAAAGATCACTTCAAGTTCCTCTCCAACCAGCTCTCCAAACCCACCACCGACTTCCTGCAGGTACCCAATATCACCTGTGATTCTGTGATAGTGTTGGTCGTTACTGTGATAGTGTTGATTACTGCTGTGATAGTGTTGATTATTACTGTGAAAATGCTGTTTCTCAAGATCGTAGATACAGCTGCACAATACTGGGGGAAAAAAACGACATTGCGATACTTTTGTTTGTACAAAATACAGAAATTTGCAAAATAACCAAAAGTGAATGATGCAAAATGTCAGGATATTAATAATGCAATTCATGACTCAATTATTGTATCTACCCAGTACCACTTATGTTACCCCAATCTGATGAAATCTGGTAGATATGTTAAATTTAAAGTGTTTTTCTTGTATTTTCTCTTTTTTTAAGCAACAAAAACATGTTAAAACATGGTAATATAATGTAAGAATCATTAGGTGACTATAGTAGTAATGTAACAGCGGAAACACAAAACCTATACTTGAATGATAAAACAAATAAAACAGAAAAGCAGAAAATAAAACACAAAAAAGGAAACCTACATTACAAACCTCTAACATTTTACCACAGTTATTCACTACTTAAATGCAAGTTTGTAAAAGTTTGTTTTTAGACCCGAAATAAAAGCTGAAATTGAAGTGGCTTCATTAATATTGTAATTTTTTATGTACCTTTATGCTTTAAACTGGCTAAATAATCAAATATAGGCATATATTTATATTGTGCAATAAATCAATAATGTGATTATGATGTGGGATCTACTGTTACCATATGTGCTATTCTTATAAGTGCAGGATTGACGTTATGAACAGACAGTAAATATATTAAAGATGTGTGTACTGTATTGTGTGTGTTTTACAGGAGTATCTGAATAATAAGTATAAGAAGACGGCTCAGAGAGTCTCTCAGATGGAGAATCACAGCGCTGCCATCTGCCAGGTCTACAAAGAACAGGACCAGACCAGAGGTGGGACACTTATTTATTTATTTTTTTCCTCAGGCTCATCATTTTATTCTTTTATTATCTGTTAAAATGTTATTTCAGTGTTGACTGATTGTCTTTGTGTATTTTTAGAGATCGGTATGGAGCACTTCATGAAGAAGGTGGAGGCTGCGTACTGCGCTGCCTGTGATCTCTACATCCCAATGAATTCAGTCCTCTCCAGACATCTCAAATCACCTGACCACAACTATAACCGCAAGGTACACACTCACCTGTACACCTATACCTCCACAAACTGCAAGGCTGCTTTTGCCTACGACCGGTCATTCCTTTAGGCTTGTGAGGGCTAGCGGTGGAGGTCAAAATGAGAGATATCATTCGTCTTTTGCTTATGCCCACTGGCTCTCTGGCCTGCACTAGCTGGATTACGATCTCTGATGTTTAAACAATGCAACTACATTACATCATATGAACAGAACACAGAATTGTATGTTTCCGCAATGTTTATCTTCAATTCTTTGTTACACTGCTATTCTGCGTAGTGTCAGAAGGGGATTGGGTTCCCCTGCGAACATCGCAGTATAGTCCACCATCTTCATTCTCACAGCAAAACCATCAAGCTTCATTGGCTTATTTTGTTAAGGGGCGGGACTTTACCTGTAAACAGACGCCTCGTTAAGAACATATGGCCGCTCCAATTTATACCATATACCCTAAAGTTTGTGGGCAGCTACTATAATGGCAAGTTCTCACGACATGTGATGTATAATATTTGATTTAATTGATTTTAATTTGCTTGTGTTGAATCCTGCAGGCTATGATGGAGCAGTCGAAGAGATCCTGTCTGTCTGTCGCTCGGAGCATCCTCAACCACAAGGTCATCGGCAAGAAGCTGGAGAGCTTCCTAAAGGTTGGTGCAACTTTTTGCCGTACATATTCTGATTAACAAACTCAGATTATTGAAGAGTAACACAGGGAGCTGATTAGGCTAAAGCTCTAATAGCTCTAACATCGCTTTCTGAAAGCCTAAATGTCTAGAAAGGTGTTTCACACTGGTGACAAACTGGACCATAATTTGCGATTATCAGTTTAATCTGGACGATATGGCAAAAACATATACAGTTTTATGTAAAACGTACATAATCACACACTAATAAAGCTGCTGGGCAAAATGGTAAAAATATTATCACAATTTATATTCATGTTACTCAGGATTTACGCAGATTCTGCTATTCAAACATTGTTTCATGATTAGTACAAATATTTTATATTTAGATTTTTGCTGCACATTTAATGAACAGAATATAATTACACTTACGTAATGTACAGTTGGGTCTGTGTTCTTTAAGTACTAATATTATCAATAGGTTTGTTTAAGATTATTTGATTAATATAATTTAACATTTATTGTACTGCTCTAGATTGGTCCAGACCGCAGGTAAGGGCATAAAAAAAATAAAAGATTAAATAAATCAATACGATACAATACTTGTCTATTATTGCATAGGGTAAATAACGGTGATATGTTACATACAATACGATTTTTAAAAGTGGTGGGGATATATTATTGCATAGGATTAATGTTGGCGGTATGATGGCGTACGATACAATTCTTAATAATGGTGCCGATATTACTGCATTTGGTAAATATTGGCGATATGATGGCGGACAATACTATTTTTTAAAAATGGTGCTGATATTATTGCATAGGTTAATTTTTTGACGATATGATGGCATACGATATTATTCTCAAAATGGTGCCAATATTATTGCATTGGGTAAACATTGGCGATATGATGGCGTACGATACTATTCTCAAAAATGGTGCCGATATTATTGCATAGGTTAAATTTTTGCTGATATGATGGCATACGATACTAAAACGATTCTCAAAAATGGTATTGCGATATTGCATATAGCAATATTGCGTACGATAAATCTTGATTGTATATGATTGCGTACGATGCAATATTCCAAAACTTTACTGAATAGGTAAAATAATTTTGTATTTTCTTTATTTTTCTTATCTCAGGGTGAAAACCCCTTCATCGGTAACCAGGACGACCAGGACCCAGAGGACTCCATGGTGATGGAGGTTACAGAGGGCGACGCAGCCAATGAGAGCCTGACGGAGGAGAATAAAGTAGAGGAGGAGGAGCCTGCTGCAGAGGAGGAGGAGCCTGGTGCAGAGGCAGTGGGGAACGGGGAGAACCATGAGGATGAAAATGAGGAGAAGGAGATGAAGATGGAGGAAGGAGACGGAGGAGTGGAGCTGGGTGGAGAGGAGGAGGAGGAGGAGGAAGGGGTGGAGGGCGTGGAGGTGGGGGAGGAGGAGCTTCTGGAGGGGGATGGTGATGCTGAAGCCCAGCCGGAGGGGGCGGAGTGAAGATTGTGTGCGCTGGCACGGGATTGGCTGGACTTTGGGGGCGGGGGGAGACTCTGCGAGCGAGCTTCTCTAATCTAGATTAAATATGTAATATTTCGTATTGTGAGATCGTGAACATTAACAATAAATCTGCCCTGTTTTTACGTGTTAAATCGTCCTATCTCAAGAAACTTTCACCGTAGTTACGGATTTCTTTGCATGTTTTGCCGGCGGGTGGGCGATACGGCAGAAACGTAGCGTTGCGAACATGATGATGATGATGATGATGATGATATTTTACAAAATGAAATTTTTCTGTCTGATTGGTGGAGTGCCTGTGCAAAAATTAATATAATACTTAAAATCTGTTTTCACCCTGTCACACATTGTTCAGATGTTAAATCCAAAATAAACATCTTAAAATTATCATTTTCTTCTATGTATTGACAGTCGTCACAAAAAGTAACATTGTATCTCCATTTGTTGTCGTCTTTTTTTTTTTTTTTTTTTTTTTTTTTTTTTTTTTTTTTTTTTTTTGGACAATGTGTCAGTTCTCTGTATTGTATCAGAATTTCATGATTAATGGACCAATAGAAATGCTCAAAAATGACTTGGAATTAAATCTTTTTACATCAACTTTCGCTGAAAGTAACAGTTTGTTTTCATTTCTTTATTTATTTGTTTTCTCCCTTCATGCAAAGTTGCTTTTTTTTTTTGTGGAGATGCAATGTTTCTGCATGTTAGGAAAAAAACAGTGGAATGTGTTTATTACAATATCACTCAAGATGAGACTATCATTTGTGATAGTTATAAAATGTAATATTATATCACCAGTTACATTAATCATATGTTAATTAGTATATTACTGTATTCAGTTGTTTGGATTTTTTTTTTGTTTTGTTTGGAAGGGATTTTAACACACAGTACTAGTCAAAAGTACCCTATTGTAGCAATCACACAATATACCATACCAACCATTTAGGATACCTTAGCAACCAACTTTGCTAGAACGGCAACTGCCTGGGCTCTCATAAGGAAACCATAGTGACCACTTTGCAATGCCATAGCAAACACCTGGGATACCTTTTAGATAAACCATTGCAACAACCTGTAATACCATAGCAACCATTTGGGAGACTTACGACAGCAGTCAGCTTGGACACCTAAGATTAAACATTTTTGTCAACTTGGTGACACCATAATCGCCTAGGTTACCATAGGAAAACTACAAAAAAACGCTTAGCAACACCATAGCAAACGCCTGAGATACCCTAGATCTGGGATACCTGAGTTACCAACTTTATTACAACAGCTGTCTTTGCATACCTCAGGAAAAGCATACCCACTTGGCAACACCATAGGAAACATGGGATACCATAGCAACCACTAACCTCTCAAATTCTCAGTTGTCAAAACTATGAAAGAATATACATTTTTTTCCTTGTACTGTGTGTATATAGTTAGTTCAGGGATTTAGGGAGGGCCGGTTCTGATCCATGTTCACCCTATACAACTTTTCAAAGCTTTGAATATTTATAAACTGTTACCATTCTGATTTGAATCTTCACGAGAAAATAAATGTTTGTAAGATCACAAAGTATTTCTGTGGACTTGTTACAGATCTGTGTGGAGGTAATTACAAACATTTCATTCACAATCAACCTTTTAAACCTTAAAACACAGTGGATCAACACCAGCAGATGACATGTCTCTCCAAACCATCACTGATCATCAGTCAATTTTACATTTCATTTAAAGTAAATCAAGGGATCAGAGTCTGGAGGAAGAGTGGAGAGACACACAGTCCAAACTGCTCGAGTCTAGTGTGAAGTTTCCACCAATCAGTGATGGTTTGGAGAGACATGTCATCTACTGGTGTTGATCCACTGTGTTTTATTATCAAGTCTAAAGTCAGTGCAGTTTTGTTTTCCCACAAAATCTTACAGCACTTCATATCTTACAGCTTCCCTCTGCTGAAAACAGCTTTTATGGAAATGCAGATTTTATTTTCCAGCACACTGCCCACACTGCCAGAAGTATCAATTAGTCTTATATAATATTCTAAAAAGCCATAATCATCAACTATAAAATAAATAAACACTTAAAATAGGTCACTCTGTGTTTAATGCATCTATATAATATATGAGTTTCACATTTTCAACTGAATTACTGAAATAAAGCAACTTTTCATTGATATTCTAATTATGTGGAATGCACTTATATATATATATATGTATATATATATATATATATATATATATATATATATATATATATATATATATATATATATATACATACATAAAGTCTTGGTGCAGCATTTTGCTTAATTTGCAGCATTTTTTATTAATTTTGTCCACATGTCTCGTTCACACTTTAATTCACATTTTAAAGTGGATTTTATACTGGTTTATGTGATCAAATGGCTGGATGTAACGATTAATTTATATAACCCCCTATACATTAGTTATTAATAAATTATAATGATGTTATTATCACGTTTGGACATGAACGAGTTAATGTTCTCCCAACGTTTAGAGGGGGCGTGGCCGAGAGGGGTTTGCGTCTTGCGTCAGTGCCTGCGTACTGCGTCATCACGTGTATGTGTGTGTTTTTTTCTGCACTGGTTCGGTCGTCGCGCTGACAGCTCTGAAATAAAGGTAAATTAATTGATAAATACACGAATTACCGCTGATTATTGGTTATAGGTGTTGATTATTTATATGTGGTGTGATTATATTAATGTTAAAAGTGTATTTACAGGCTTAAATCTGAAGAAATCAAGCTAAAGTTGGGTCATCCTTCGAATTGTCCCATTCCTCCTTAAATACTGCCGTTAGTCCCGCAGTTACAGCAGTAAAGCCTCCCCGCGCTAGAACGGAGTTGCTGCAGTATTTAAGGTGGAACGGGACAATTCGAATGACAACCCAACTTTAGCCTCGTTTCGGGAGATACGGTGCTTTAAACGACTAAATTAACGCTTTTATTAATAAAACTCGATATTTAAAATATTTTAATCTGATATTTAACGCGTCCCGCATCGATTAATCGCATTTTTAATCCGAATCTGCCGCGTTTTATCCTGTTTCTGATCCCGCAAACAGGCCGTATCGTGACAGCGGTTACGCTAACTCCGTAACCTAACGTAGCGCTCTCTGCGCTGTGCGGGCGATACGCCGGGGCTCTGGCGTAAAGCCGCTCTGTGAATACCAGCGCAGCCATGGAATCACGAAGCGGGGTTACGCAGCGTAGCGAGCGGGAAGCGCAGCCGAGCAGCGCGTGCGCTCACTGCGTTCCTCCTATTGGACGGCTGAGTAAGCCCCGCCCTCACCGGCCTGCTTGGTTGTTTATTTTGGGGAAAAGAACGAAATAAACTAAATATTTATTATTATTTTATATAATTACCATCATTAAATTAATTTAGTTGTTGTTTTATTTATTTAAAAACTAAAAATGTTAACAAAAACAGATTAGCCCCGCCGACTCATGCTGCTGTTATTAGGAGCGAAGACAGCCAATCAGAAAAGAGCTGATTTAAATATGTACTTTAAATTCTAAAAGGATTCTTCATCTAATTATTTTTTATTATAATATGATAACGAGAATACTGTATGTGTTTTTTGCAGAGATGTCAGTTAAGGCCACTTCTGTATGTAAGAAAAGTGTTCACATTCAAATTAAAGTCAGAACTGGTTTAGAATAAAAAGAATCAAAATACTGCAAAATAGCCTTTAATTAAAATTAGATTTATTTAAAATCAGTTAGAATCAGATTCTTTTGAAAGTTGGAACTGATTCAGTCTAAGGATCAGATTACTTCTTGGAATTAGGTCCATAATGATTTAGAATACTCTTTAAATTAATTAATTTAAAATACTTAGCATTATTAATATAATAGCATTTAGAATCAGATTCATTTGGAAATTTAGAATCAATTTAGAATTCGGAGCACAATATTTCACAATAGTATTCAGAATGAAATCAGATTTGTTTGAAAATCAGAACTGGTTAAGAATAAGGGATCAGGCTCTGTTATAAGGAGTGCTTTTTGCAAGACAGCCAATCAGAATAGAGCTCATTTACATATATACTGTAAATCTTAAAGGTAGCCTTCTTCTTATTACTGTTATTATCAATAATGTGATAAATGGGGATACCGTATTTTTTGCAGTGATGTCAGTGATGGCCGTCTCTGTCTTGGCTCTGCCCACCGCACTCCTGCTTCCACACTGAGCTCAGACTGGGTGGCTCCAGGCCCAGATACCAACCAATCAGAATGGGGGACAGTGTGGAAGCCACTCCCCTCTCTAAAAACCCTCTAGTCCCTGAGACCACTAACCACACCCACCCTGCGAGGATGACCAATCAGCTGCAGTATCTGCTGAAGGTGGTTCTGAAGACCCTGTGGAAACATCAGTTTTCGTGGCCGTTCCAGGCTCCTGTAGATGCCGTCAAACTACGCCTTCCTGTAAGTGTGTGTGTGGTTCCTTTAAAAACGCAGATTCATCATATATAGTTATTTTAATATGTTTATTTATTGGGGAAAATTAATACAAACAATTGAAAGTAGGCTCTAGTTTGGACCCTGTTGGATCGTCTATGCTGGATATAAGATGAGATTGAGACGGTTGGGTTTGGAGGTTCTACAGGTTCTGTTTGGATCCTGCAGCACATTTACCCACAGATGTTGTTACAGCTGGACCTGTAGATCCTGCTCTGTACTTTGAAGGTGGAAGCTGAGCTGTTAGTGTTCCTCCTATCACTACTAGGGCTGACCGCTGCCGTATGAGACACTCCTCAGATCATCAGTCACAGCAGCAGTTTACAGTGTGAACTCTTCAGTCCGCATTAAAGCCACCACAAGACTCTAATTTCACACCTGACTATCATCAGAGTCCAAACTCTCACCAGGAGGTGCACTACACAGATGTAGCTTTTGACAGCCTTTTTATAAGGTAGCGCCCTCTTGTGGTCTAATAACTGTATGCTGAATTATTTGTTTTGGCAGTGAGTTTAATTTTCACCCTGTCACTGTTTTAATGTGTTTAATCCTGCCCCCTTTTCCTCAGGATTATTATAAGATCATTAAGTGTCCGATGGATATGGGGACCATAAAGAAGCGTCTGGAGAACCGATACTACCGGAACGCTCAAGAGTGTATTCAAGACTTTAACACCATGTTTACCAACTGCTACATCTACAACAAGGTACATACATATACACACACACTATCACGTGACTGTAATTCAGATTCGATCACATAATTTTCAAAGGATTGGAATCACTGATGTATCAATAATGTAACGCTACGTTGAGAATGCCCATATGGTTGCTCACACTGTCGCGCTGTTTATAGGCGTGGCCGGTAAGCAAGGACGCTAATTTAACAAGCTACCTATCTAGCCATCCTCTACTTTTGTCCACACTTATTTTCCTCCATTATTACTGTCTCATTAACAAGCGTACAGCGAAATACCAGCTTTTAATGAATCTGAATTATAATAAATCTCAGAATTGTTGTTGTGTGATATTTTTAGTTTATTTAAGTACTTACTTACTTCCTGTCGGCGGTGCGAGCAGTCGCAGCGGCTACTCCAGAAGCAAAACACGGTGCTTTTGTTTGTTTTTCTGTGTAAATAATCCGATCTGAACTCGCAATCATGCAAAAGTTCGCTATGGGAACACCTTACGACCGACAGACCCTGCTAGACCTGCAAAATCAACAAAAAACTGAACTTACAGACGGTCTATGCGCGGAGCTACGCGCGCTAGGCCTGCTAAGATCCGCGGGGTTTCCTGAGCCTGCTAGCCGGAAGAGGTCTCTCCGCAAGCGGTGCGCGAGGAGCCGAAAGCGCGGTAAGAGAGCCGGAGTCCGCGCTAAGCTAATGGCTAACTCCAGCTGGCCAGCTGTTCCATCCTGATCTCCAGCTACTGCTCGCCGCTGGTGGAGTTTGCTGTAGTCAGAGCCAGGCCATTCTACCTGCCCAGAGAGCTTAGCAGCATGTACATAATAGCAGTGTATGTAGCACCCAGTGCTAATGCTAACGGTGCTAATGCTAACGCTCTGCAAGAACTGTACACCGATATCTCCAAACTCCAGAACTCACACCCCGACGGACTGTTTATTGTTGCTGGTGATTTCAGTCACAGTAACCTGAAGGCTCTGCTGCCCAGCTTTCACCAACATGTGAATTTTCCAACTCGTGGAGCTAACCTGCTCGATTGTGTGTATACTAACATTCCCGGTGCGTACGGAGCAGAGCCCCACCCCCACTACGGCTACTCTGATCATATCTCTGTCATGCTTATCCCAGCATACAGACAGCTCATCAGACGTGCCAAATCAGAGAAGAAGCAAGTTACAACCTGGCCTCCAGGAGCCATCTCTGCTCTTCAGGACTGTTTTGAGCACACTGACTGGGACATGTTCAGAGAAGCTGCTACTTCTGATGACTCCATCAACCTGGAGGAGTACACAGACTCAGTGACTGGCTACATCAGCAAGTGCATTGAGGATGTTACTGTCTCCAAAACCATTACAACCCGCCCCAACCAGAAGCCGTGGATGACTGCAGAGGTGTGTGTGCTGCTGAGAACCCGAGACAAGGCCTACAAGTCGGGGGACAGGGCTGGCCTCCAAACAGCTAGAGCCAAGCTCTCCCGGGGGATCAGAGAGGCAAAGCGCACCTACGCAAAGAAAATCCACGCCCACTTCCCGGACATTACTGACACTCGGCGCATGTGGCAGGGCATCCAGACCATCACCAACTACAAGTCACCTCCCCCGCTTGTAACAGTGATGCCTCCCTTCCAGATGCACTGAACTCCTTCTACGCAAGGTTCGAAGCATAGAACTACACGACAGCAAGGAAGACCACACCTCTTCCAAACGATCAGGTACTGTGCCTGTCCTCAGCTGATGTGCGGAAAACTCTACTCCACGGAAAGCCCCAGGACCAGACAGCACACCTGGCAGAGTGCTCAGAGGATGTGCAGAACAACTCACGGATGTTCTCACGGACATTTTCAACATCTCTCTGAGTACTGCAATCGTGCCGACGTGCTTCAAGACGACCACCATCGTCCCTGTGCCGAAGAAGTCTCAAGTGTCCTGCCTTAATGACTACCATTATATTGCACTTACTCCCATCATCATGAAGTGCTTTGAGAAGCTGGTCATGAGGCACATCAAAAACCAGCTCCCGTCCTCACTGGACCCTCTGCAGTTTGCGTATCGTCCAAACAGATCAACAGACGATGCCATCTCTACTGCGCTCCACCTGGACAACAAAGACTGCTATGTTCGAATGCTGTTCATCGACTTCAGTTCAGCATTCAACACCATCATCCCTCAGCATCTGATCGGAAAACTGAGCTTGCTGGGCCTGAACTCCTCCCTCTGCAACTGGGTTTTAGACTTCCTGACTGAGAGACCACAATCAGTCAGGATTGGAAACAACACCTCCAGCACCACCATACTGAGCACCGGCGCCCCCCAGGGCTGTGTGCTCAGCCCACTGCTGTTCACTCTGCTGACTCATGACTGTACTGCAAAGTACAGCTCAAACCACATCATCAAGTTCGCTGATGACACAACTGTAGTTGGCCTCATCAGCAAGAACGACGAGTCAGCATACAGAGAGGAGGTGCAGTGGCTGACGGACTGGTGCAGAACCAACAACCTATCTCTTAATGTGGATAAAACCAAGGAGATGGTTGTTGACTTCAGGAGAGCTCCAGGTGTCCACCACCCGCTGAATATCAACGGCTCTGCTGTGGAAATTGTGGAAAACACCAAGTTCCTCGGTGTTCACATTGCAGAGAACCTCACCTGGTCCCTCAACACCAGCTCCATAACCAAGAAAGCCCAGCAGCGCCTCTACTTCCTGCGGAGACTGAGGAAAGCACATCTCCCACCTCCCATCCTCACCATGTTCTACAGAGGGACTGTAGAAAGCATCCTGAGCACCTGCATTACCGTCTGGTTTGGGAACTGCAACACCTCAGACCGCAAGACCCTACAGCGGATAGTGCGGACAGCTGAGAAAATCATCGGAGTCTCTCTTCCCTCCATCACTGAGATCTACACCACACGCTGCATCCGCAAAGCCACCAGCATTGTGGACGACCCCACCCATCCCTCACACAGACTCTTCGCTCTGATGCCGTCCGGCAGAAGATACAGGAGCATCCGAGCCTCCACTACTAGACTCTGCAACAGCTTCATCCACCAGGCAGTCAGACTTCTCAACGCACAGAGACAGAGCTGAACCCCACCCCACCCCTCCACTTACCCAACACACTCACACAAACTGAGCTGAACCCCCCCCCTTTACACTCACAAAGAACTGAACTTCACCCACACACACACCCAGTCAGCACACAGAGGCTGACATGAATTTATTCCTATCAGCAATATTTGCTGCACTATAAACTCTAAAAACTATAAACTCTACCTCAGTAACTGCTGTGATTATATATGTTCTATATGTTACAGTATGTCACACATCTCTGCACCTTATCCTCACTATACACTTTATTATACCGTATCGGTACTGCACTGTCCTGTCTTTAAATTGTCTCCTCCTTTGTATTTATTTTATTGTTTTTTAGTGTTATGATTTTATAATTTTATGTTGCACTGTCGTCACTCCTGCACTTTATGTTGTCTATTGCTTGTTTTTCCATGTTGCACCATGGTTCCGGAGGAACGTAATTTCATTACACTGTGTACCTGTACTCAGATGTAATGACAATAAAAGCCTCTTGACTCTTGACTTGACTTGACTAAAGATGCTTATTTAAATGTAAATCAGTCATATGGTTAATAAGCACTTGTTTATTTAGTGATACAATATCTCCCAGCACAATTTTAATAATAATTCTAAAATTATAATAAAAAAAAATAACAACTAAAAAAGGGACAACTTGGATGTGTTTTTTTTTTATGCATTTCCAAATTATTGGATTCCGGCTTGGTATTGGCAGATACTCAAAATTAGATCACTCGGACCCGGGATATCTTTAATTATACAGAAAACAAATTAACTACAAAAGGCTATACTGATGTTTTCTGCTATATGTGTGTGTGTGTGTGTGTGTGGGTTTGTGTGTGTAGCCGGGGGATGATATAGTGCTGATGGCGGAGGCTCTAGAAAAGATGTTTCTGCAGAAGATCTCGGAGATGCCTCAGGAAGAGGCTGAGGTCCAGCCAATACCAAGGGGCCGCGGCAGGACCAAACGTGACCCAGGTGCGTATGTGTGTGAGAATTTCAGAGATTAAACATCACCATTAGAAACCGGTCAGAACAGATTATATTTAAAGGGACATTTTATGCAAAACGCTATTCCCGTCTGCTGGTTGAGATCCTCAGACAGTGCACAGCAGGATTAGCCAGCAGACTTTGTCTGAGGGAGGGATCTGTACCTACTGTCCGTGGCAAGTCAGCAGATGAGAGAGATATTTCATATAACGAGTTGTTTTTCTATCGCAGTTAAGCATGAACTAGCTTCTGTGTGTTTCGCCATTAAGTATTTAGCGTAAACAAAGGGCGTGGCCTGCAACTGCTTATTTGCATAAAAGTGACAAGGCCTATAAATGGCTCATTCTGAATTGGACTGAAACAGGTAAGAATAGAGCTGTTGAGATCTTTATCTTTATGTGTGAGTGATTTTGGGTAAAGAACTTGCATAACCCACAGACCTACAGTATTTTAACTACTGTGTAAAAACAGGTAAAATATGAATCCTTTAATATTTAAATCAGTACTAGCACCAGTTTCAGGATTAGAATTAGGTCTAAATTAGGTTACTTTTAAACATAATTTAATTATCATTGAATTTTAATAATTTGTATTATAATCTCTTTCTTTCCTTTAGCCCCTCCCGCTATCCCGGCTGACTCCTCCTCTCCAGAACCTTTGGCTTTTTCCATTTCCTCTGTGACTAAAGTTGACCCTCCCCCTCCTGACCCCGCCCCCTTCTCCAGCGAGACTCTGTCCAGCTCAATGCCGACCGTCACCACCTCCGCTCTCATGGCCACGCCCATCAGACCTGTGCTTCAGACCACCACGCCCATCACAAAGGTGAGCAGATTCTCAACTGAAACTGATTCTGACTCATTTGAACAGATTCTGATTCTAGATAGATTCTGATTCTTAATTTATTTTTGACTTTGACTTATCAGAACTGATGATGTTGATTCTGAAACTGATTCTGGACTGGTTTAGATTCTGAAATAATACTGACTTATTTTAAATATAGTTTCCCATTTGAACTGATTATAATTCTGAAGCTATTTTAAATCTGTGCCTGAACCAGTTCTGAATCTGAATTGATTCTGAAGTGATTCTGATTCACAGCAAAGGAAGAGTCAGAAGAGGAAGGCCGACACCACCACCCCGAACGCCAGCGACCAGCTGAGCGAGTCGTCTCCTGTAGCGGCGGAGCCCCGTCCTCGACGGGAGAGCGGCCGACCCAGGCGGGACGTCCCGGACTCGGGGGGCACGGTGGGGGGTCAGGCGGCCGCCCCTGGTCCACAACTGCACCACTGCAGGGGGCTGCTGAAGGAGATGATGGCGAAAAAGCACGCAGGGTACGCCTGGCCCTTCTACAGGCCGGTGGACAGCAATGCACTCGGCCTCCATGACTACCATGACATCATCAAACATCCCATGGACCTCAGCACCATCAAGGTACCTTTATATTTTTATATTGTCCTGCATACTTTCGTTATTTAACACAGTTCTTCTTTAGCAGGCTTTAGTCTGCATTTCATCACACAAAAAGCAGGGGGTGCTTATGTCCTGCTGTATAGAATCCTAGCAGAAATAGACCAAAAAATGGCAGGTTTAAGTTCATTTTTCACTCTACTCGCATAGAGTAAACTAAATAAAGGATACTCTTGAATTCTTTAACATTAGATGAGCATGTGTCTCAATACTTTTGTCCATATGTTGTGTGCTTTGCAGGTGAAGCTGGAGAGCAGGCAGTACCCCGACGCTCAAGCATTCGCTGCAGACGTTCGGCTGATGTTTTCCAACTGTTACAAGTACAACCCCCCAGACCACGACGTGGTGGGCATGGCTCGAAAACTACAGGTAAAAAAGAGTACAAAGAAAAAGCTGGACTAGCAGAACCAATCATTTAACATCAACACTCTCATAAGACTAAATATAATCAAATCATGTTCAAAGCAATGTTCCACCATCTATGGTAAAGCCGAGTTCAACAAGCCAAGTATTAAGAGTGGGTGTAATTGCATACTTAATTACACAGGTAGTTACAGAAATAAAGATTTGGTTCAAAGTCAAACGTTTTCAGGTTTCCATTCATTTTTACCTTTGCATATATTAAATAGCCTAAATATATATTTTTAATTTGTCCCCAATAATGATTCACTATCAGATTTGTATAATAAAAATGCTATCATTATGTTAGTTTCATTTATTAATGGTCTGTATAAATGTAAACACTACATATACCGTAATCCTCAGGAACTGTTTGAGGTGCGATTTGCAAAGATGCCCGATGAGCCGGAGACCACGCCCCCTCTGCCCTCCCCCTCTCCGATCCTCCACCATCAGCCAATCAAACAGCAGCCCACACAGCCTCCGCCCGCCAGCTCCTCCTCTGACGAATCAGAGTCCTCCTCCGATGGCTCGGATCAGGAGCGAGCTCAGAGATTGGCCGAGCTTCAGGAACAGGTGAGAGAGTGCATGGTCACCACTGGTCAGCTGGTATGCTGTTGCTAAGAAGTTGCTATGCTTTTCCAAATTGTTTCTATGCGGTTACAAACTGCTAAGTGGTTGCTGTGATATTTTAGGTGGTTGCAATAGGGTTGTTTGGTAGATAATTTTGGCTAGCGGAATGGATGCTTTGCTGTCCCAAGTTGATAAGGTGTTAGAGGGTTGCAGGGGAGGTATTCTCTGTGGTTCATGTGGCTTTGCTTAGAGGCTGCCATGGTATACCTGGTGGATTCTATGGGGTTAATATAGGGTTGGTGGTTGCTATGGCTTTCTTTAAAGGTTTCTAAAGGAATTCCAGGTGGTTGCTTTGTTTTTGGCTGCTATGGTGTTGCTAAGACGTTGTGGTCTAAGGTGATTAGTAGGAGGAGGTTTATGGGTGGTTGCTGAGGTGTTGCTTTAAGCAGATTCTATCAGTTTACAGTATTTAACAACCCTGTGCTCTATGTCGCCCCCTACAGCTGAAGGCCGTCCACGAGCAGCTGGCAGCTCTGTCACAGCCGCCGGTCTGCAAACCCAGAAAGAAGGACAAGGAGAAGAAGGAGAAAAAGGAGAAGAGGAAAGAGAAGCACAAAGCGAAAAGCAGCGGGGCACTCCCTCTCCTAGGGGAGGAGCTTATCCCAGAAGCAAAACCCAAACCTTTACAACCAATCAAAAGGAACAAGATCACTAAGGAGTCAATCGAGCCAAAGAGGAGCAAAAAACTTGAGTAAGAACTGCAATTCCTCAATCGCTTCACCCAAATCACATACACTGACATAGTAGAGTTATCTTAGGAGACAGCTCGGAAAGTTCTGTGTAAGTTCTGAGGTGCTATCCTGTGAGTGAGATTGAACACTGGCCAGTGTGCTTATAGCAAGGCCAGGTGAATTAAGGTACATCTCTTTCTTTCTCTCTCTCTTTTTTTTTCTTTCTCTCAGAAGGAAGGAAGTAAAGCCTGGACGTTCTTTAGCTCCTCCCCCGTTGGCCACGCCCTCTCTGGTTCCTTCTCTGGAGTTAGAGGTGGAGACTGGTTCTCAGGGCACGTCTGGAAAGCCCATGTCTCTGGAGGAAAAAAGGCAGCTAAGTCTTGATATTAACCGGTTGCCCGGCAACAAGCTGGGTCGTGTGGTTCACATCATCCAATTGCGCGAGCCGACACTGAAGAACTCGAACCCGGACGAGATCGAGATCGACTTCGAGGCGCTGAAGCCCTCGACTCTCAGAGAGCTGGAGAGATACGTCTCCTCCTGCCTCAAGAGAAAGAGGACGGCAGGTCAGATTGAGGAACTAATTTGATAGCCGATAATTGGTTAATTATTATTTAAATATTGATAAATTAAGAAAGAAAACATTCTTAGAACTGTGTTTTCTTCTGTAGGTGAACGGTCAAATGTAACAAAGGCGAAGATCGGCTCTTCATCGGTCAGCACTGAGTCCAGCTCTTCAGACAGTGAGGACCGTACAGCAGGTATAAACATTTAGAGTGTTATTAACATATATTCACCCTAATGAGAGACTGTAGCTCCGCCTCCTCGGAGTATTATCACAATATCTACACTCCTCTCCAAAAGTATTGGAACTGTGAGTCCAAAAAACAACCAATTGTAAAGCTGAGAGAAGATGGAAAACTAATTAGATCCATTTGACAAATATTGGCCATAGCCAAGTACAACCATTTGGAATGTCCTAAAGAAGAAAGTCATCACTGGTGTACTAAGTAACAGATGTTAAACAGAATGTTATTAATTTATACTTTTTAACTCTTTTAATAGGGCCAGCCCCTAAACAGAAGAGGAAACCTCGCACAGCTAAGGAGGTCAAAAGGTCAAAGCGTCCAGCCGAGGCCCCGCCTCCTTCCCAAACTCAGGCAAAGGTTGTTCAGTCGACGACCACGTGCACTAACCCTCCCACCACCACCCAGGCACTGGAACCGTCCCATCTACTTGGAACCAGTTTCGATTCCCAGTTTGGCCCACCTCTGGCACCTTCACACACACTCAATACGAACACAACCTCACACACACTCTCTCAGTCACATGGGCCGGCGGAGACACACCCCTTCCTCAACCACAATCCAGCTGCTCTTCCTTCTCCAGGTACACACACACTCCTGTCATCACCTGTATGGGCGGAGTCCCCCTTTAGTTGACACTGATTGGTTTGTAGAATGTTGTCATTTCGGCAAGTTACCTCTTCAGGTGTTGTGCAGAATTCTGCGTCCCTGCAAGTACAAGTCTATAGATAAATCTACAGTTACAGTAGATATAGTAATCACAAACTAACACTATAAAATTTCTATAGTTGTTCTGAAAGTCTGAACTGTCCAAACAAGTATTTTCACACTGCAAACAAACCGCACCATGGTTCAGCTGATCCACTGCTTTCGGTCAGACCAAATTTGGTCCTTTGGTCAAACTTAAATGTCTGGTAGTTTAACGCCAGTAGGTCATGGTGCTTTTCCATCAGCAGCCAGAGTCTGAGAGAGAGGCCGGCCCCTGTTTAAGGATAACGGTGTAATTTTTTCTTTCTTTCTAGCTCTGCACATTGCCTTGCCTCAACAGCCCTCTCGTCCAACCAGCCACGCAACACCTCTTCTCACTAAACCCCCTCCTGTTCCCGTCTCTCTACCACCAAAACCTTCTCCTCTACCCGTCTCTCCACCCCCTAAACCCTCCCCTGTCGCTCTCTCACTTCCTCCGGCCCCTGCCCTGCGGTCGTTACCCCCGCTGGGTCCCTCTCTTCTGGGCCTTCTTTCTGCCCAGCCTCCCCAGGCCCTGCTGGAGGACGAGGAGGACGAAGCAGAGGAGTCGCCGATACCCCTGAGTCAGGTAACTTCAGTTCACACTTCGATTTTTGACTTGACTTTCTAAGAGGTTATATTAAGAGATTAAGAGAGAAAGTGATTTTCAGGGTTTTCTGCTGCACTATCAAGGCAAGGCACCTTTCAGGACATCCGTTTGTACGGGATAGAACAAGAGTTTTGTGCCGCAGTTGCAAGAATCGGTTCCATATCCATGTGGGTGACCAATTATCTTCACAGCTTACAGCCTTGGATTTTTTGGAGATCAGCTAGTAACTAAACTAAAGCTTCCCAAATCTTTGCGTCTTCAAGGAGTGTTTTAGCTCGTGTTCTGGATATGATTGCAGATTGCCACAGAATTGAATGACCCATGCACAACAAAACTAAACGTCTCCTCAAAAGCCTCCATACTTTAAAAAAAAACAACAGACAATACAAAACATCCAGCCCAGAGTCTGTCTAAAACCTATCCTTCAGATGCTTGAACTATAGCCGAATACCTAAGGCTGCCACAGATGTTCACAACACAGTATATTTTCATTTTAAATGGTTTGCAATAAAGGCTTTTAGGTGAATGCAATTATGAAACAAGCCGAATTTGGTGGAAAAACCACATAATCAAAATTCAAGAGCACAATACAAAATGGAATATCAATATATAACAAAAATTACAAACACTTTTTATCAAGTTTTTGATCAAATCACAGTTGAATACATATTTAAGTTGAATTTCCTGAAAATAACTACACATTTGGTCTATAATATGCTGTGTAAATTAAAGTAATGATCACCTGAGCTGAGGTGCTGATGAGGTCCTGGTTCTGGTTCTGTTTGTAGGTGCAGTTGTGTCTGCAGTCGCTTCAGGGAGGCGTCCAGTCGACAGCGCAGCCGAGCTCAGAACCTCCGCAGCAGACGTCTCCACTCGGTACAGTTCTACTCACTGCTTCTGTTCCTCACCTTAACCTCAGAGATACTAAAGAACCAGGATGTAACGCTGTAACCCTCTCTGTGATAGGTCCACTAAGGGAAAGCTCCTCCCCCCTGATGTCCGAGTTCCACCCTATGGTGCTACAATCAGCTCCTGTCAGCCGACAGCGCAAGAACCCAGTGAGTTCCAGTTTCAGCTGGTCAACTAAATTTTTAATAAAATAATAACTCTATGTGCTATGCTAATTCTGTTCTAGGCTAACTTGGTGCTATGCTAATTCTGTAATTGTGCAGGTTTTGGTGAAACAAGAGAGACTGTACTCATCTCCACCCAGTCTGCCTGAAGCTAAACCACATCTTAGCAGTGAGTAATTTCAGCGTATTTTATTTTATATATAATTATTAAAGCTTATGTCCAGTTATGTGTGACGAATGGCTCTGTGGGTATTTAACTGATTTCCTCTCTATCCAATCAGGATCTGACCTGAAGCCAGAGCGTCTGGAGGTGTCAGCCCCGCCCCCTTCTGTACAGAACAAAATCAAACATGAGGCGAAAACTCCTATCGCTCCTAAAAAGGTGTGTTTTTTTTTTTACTTTATATAGTATTGTGTTCAGTCTTTTAAGTCAAATGGGAGTAATAAATGCTGACAAACCGATTGAAGATCACAGTCGGTTGCTCTGATGTTGCTAGACGGTTGTAATGATATCCCAGGTGGTTGCTATGGTGTTCCTTATTGGTTGTTAGATTATTGCTATTGTGTTTGGTGGTTGCTGTGGCATTATTAAGTGGTTACTAAGTGGTTGCTATGGTGATGCTAGGTGAGTGCTATGGTGTTGCTAAGTTGTTGCTAAGTTACTTCAGTTGTGTTGCTAGGTGGCTGCTAAGAAATCCAAGGAGAACGGTATAGTGTTTCTAAGTGGTGGCTATGTTATTGCTATAGAGCTGCTTGGTGGTTGTTGTGGTATCTCAGGTGGTTGCTATGGCTTTGCTTAGTGGTTACTAGATTGTTGCTTTATTGTTGCTAGGGGATTGCTGTCATTTTGTTAAGTGTTTACTAGGTAGTTGCTATGGTGTTGCTACGTCATTGCTAGGTTACTGCAGTTGTGTTGCTGGGTGGCTGCTATGGTATTCCAGGTGAATGCTATGGTGTTGCTAAGGCATTGCTAGATTATTGTGATGCTAAATGGTGGCTAAGTTGTTTCTAGGTTACTGCAGTTGTGTTACTGGGTGGATGCTAAGGTATCTCAGGTAAATGTAATGTTGGTGCTTAGTAGTTGCTAGGTTACTTTAGTTGTGTTGCTGGGTGGTTGCTGTGGTATCCCAGGTGTTGCTCTAAGTGGTTGCTAGGCTATTGCTGTAGTGTTACAGGGTTGTTGTTATGGTATGCTAGTGGATTGCAATTGTGTTGCAAAGTGGTTGCTAAATGTTTGTTAGGTGGTTGTTATTGTGTCCCAGGTGGATGCTATGGTGTTGCTTAGTGGTTAATTTTATTGTAAAGTGCACAATTGTAAAATGTTAAATGTGGTTTTTTTTTTAAATTTATATTAGTTTTAGCTGGTTGTCTATCGTACATTAACACTAAATATATATTTAATTCATATATAAATCTATATAAAATATACACATTTTCTCTCTCTATAGGAGATGAAGGTGAAGAGCATGGGCTCCTGGGCCAGTCTGGCCCAAAGACCCGCCTCCTCCGGCTCTGCCGGCTCCTCATTGGCTCGCTCGTCCAGCGACAGCTTCGAGCAGTTCCGGCGCGTGGCGAGAGAGAAGGAGGAGAGAGAGAGAGCGCTGCAGGCCGAGCGAGAGAGGGAGAGAGTGCGGCGAGAGAGCGACAAACCCCGGTGAGAGAGAGCACGCCCCCTTTCACTACTGTTACCCTTTCTAGGTGGTTGCTGTGGTGTTGTGAGGATCTGGCTGACTCTCCTGCTTGATTGGTTAATATTTACAGTTCTGTAAAAAAATTAAAGACCACCGAAAATGATGATTTTCTTTGATTTTTACCAAATTAAAAACTGGAATATAATCAAGAGGAAGATGGATGATCACAAGCCATCAAACCACCAAACTGAACTGCTTGAATTTTTGCACCAGGAGTAAAGCAGCATAAAGTTATCCAAAAGCAGTGTGTAAGACTGGTGGAGGAGGAGAACATGATGCCAAGATGCATAAAATTAAAACTGTGATTAAAAACCAGGTTTATTCCACCAAATATTGATTTCTGAAATAGGGGTGTTTCATATCCCATCGTACGCAATAACATTTTTTAATATCGTGAACAATTTTATACCCTAAAATATCACCAACCACTTCGTATCACATCAGGGTGTGATGAATCTGGTAAAATTCTTATATTTTTTAATAACTCAGTTAGGGGTGCGCCATATCATATTACATGCAGTAATAGAATTTAATTTTCATTTAATTGCAGTCGTGTATTTTTTAAATAATTTTTTGAAATTCAGTGCTTTGTCATATTGCCCAGAGTATTGCAATTTTATTTTAGCGCCATATCGCCCACCCCTATTCTGAACTCTTAAAACCTTATAAATATGAACTTGTTTTCTTTGCATTATTTGAGGTCTGAAAGCTCTGCATCTTTTTTGTTATTTCAGTCATTTCTCATTTTCTGTAAATAAATGCTCTAAATGAGAATATTTTATGTGGAATTTGGGAGAAATGTTGTCTGTAGTTTATAGAATAAAACAACAATGTTCATTTTACTCAAACATAAACCTATAAATAGCAAAATCAGAGAAACTGATTCAGAAACTGAAGTGAAATCTTCATTTTTTTAAATATTATATTGTGCAATATTAATGGGTGTTAAGTTATGCTAATGATCTCTCTCTCTCTCCAGTGAGGAGGTGTGTGAGGAGATCCGTAAGGTCCTGAGTGATCCTCAGACCCCCCCACCACGGCCGAACCAGACCCCCTCACCCAACACACACTCACACACTCACACACACACTCAGCCCCGAGCCAACACTCCCACCACCGACCAGCAGAGGGAGCTGCTACGCCGGAGAGAGCAGGAGAGGAGGAGGAGGGAGGCGGTGAGACCAGATACTCACATACTGTAAATATATACTGAAGTGATCTATCAGATTCTGAAGGAACACATAATGAATCATGTAGTAACTTAAAAACAGTGTTAAACAAACTAAAATACTCTGAGAAGTATTTAGATGCTCTTATCTGGGAGCTTCATTCTTTTCTCATAATCTGGATTAGAACATTACTCAAATATTCACTATTCACTGTATACCTGTAACTCTACCTCTTCACTACTTTACTTTAACTGATGCTCTCAAACACTTTATTAAGAGACAAGAAATTCAAGTAATTAACTCTTGATGAGTTCAGCACAGCTGTTAACTGAAAGCATGAATTCCAGGAGACTCTACCTCATAAAACTGACTGAGAAAATCCAGAATGTAAAAATATAAAACACATTCTGGTTTCTTTTAAAAAAATTTTGTTTACTAAATAATTCCACATGTTTTCTTCAAAGTTTGGATGACTTTAGTATTAATCTTCAATGCAGAACGTTTTGAAATAATGAAAAGAACACTGAATATCACAGTACAATAATTTCATATTGTTTTATTGGTCAATTCTTTGTGAAAATTGTTACCTGCAGAAGTTCTGCAAAATACTATATTTCTGAATTTGTATTTTTTAAGGAAATTCTGCAAATTATAAAAATTCTAAATTTGTCACCTGGAAAAAAATATCAAAATAACTTGAGGAAATTTGGAAAATATCACATATTTTTAAGATTGTCTAAACCTTTAAATATGTCAGTTGCAGAAGTTTCCAAAATACATTTTTTTCTGAAGGAAGTTTCAGAAATCTTTAATATTGGAATGTTTTGTATAGTGTATTTGTTGTGCAGCATTACCCTAAATGACAGATCATTTCTTTTCTGTCCTGTAGATGGCAGCAACGATCGACATGAACTTCCAGAGTGACCTGATGGCCATATTTGAGGAGAACCTGTTCTGAACTCCAGGCAGAAGAAGTGGACGTATTCAGAAGCTCGTTATATTTCTCTCTTTTGTAAAGTGGAAGCTGTATATGTTAAAGTGTTGGACGGCATTTCCCGACCATGTGTTTATTTCGGAATGACATCAAAGAACTTTAGAAAGAGGGAGAGGGCTTGTGACTGTTCTTTAACTGTATATAGTTTTTTGTTTTAGTTTGAGAGAAATATGTCTGTGAAGTCTGTGTGAGTGAGTGATTCTGTATGATGTATTTTTGCTTTTGTTGTGTACAGACTTTATTACAATGGAAGCACTTATTGAGAAAAATATTATTGTGCATGTTACTGCAGTGCATATGTGCAGAGGTGGCAGATCCATGTTCAGAAATTCAAAAATCCAGTGGAAGTAGAGGTCTTGATTGTCTCCAAGCAATGGAGGTGGAGGGCTTGGCTATTTCCATATAGTGGAAGTAGACGGTCTGTTTGTTTGCCTCCAGGCAGTGACCGTGAATGGCTTGTTTGCTTCCAGGCAGTGGAAGTAGAGGGCTTGACTGCTTCCAGGCAGTGGAAGTAGAGGGCTTGACTGCTTCCAGGCAGTGGAAGTGAAGGGCTTGATTGCTTCCAGGCAGTGGAAGTGGAGGGCTTGGCTGTTTCCCTGGCAGTGGAAGTAGAGGGCTTGATTGCTTCCAGGCAGTGGACGTGGAGGGCTTGGCTGTTTCCCAGGCAGTGGAAGTAGAGGGCTTGACTGCTTCCAGGCAGTGGAAGTAGAGGTCTTGATTGCTTCCAGGAAGTGGAAGTGGAGGGCTTGGCTGTTTACCAGGCAGTAAAGTGGAGGGCATGACTGCTTCCAGGCAGTAGAAATAGGTGGAGGGCTTGGCTGCTTCCAGGCAGTGAAGGAGAGGGCTTGGCTGTTACCCAGGCAATGGAAGTTGAGGGCTTGAATGCTTCCAGGCAGTGGAAGTAGAGGTCTTGATTGCTTCCAGGAAGTGGAAGTGGAGGGCTTGGCTGCTTTCAGGCAGTGGAATTTGAGGTCTTGATTGCTTCCAGGCAGTGGAAGTAGAAGGCCTGTTTGTCTACAAGCAGTGGAAGTTGAGGGCTTGGCTATTTCCAGGCAGTGGAAGTAGACGGTCGGTTTGTTTGCCTCCAGGCAGTGACCGTGGATGGCTTGATTGCTTCCAGGCAGTGGAAGTGGAGGGCTTTTTTCTTCCAGGCAGTGGAAGTAGAGGGCTTGACTGCTTCCAGGAAGTGGAAGTGGAGGGCTTGATTGCTTCCAGGCAGTGGAAGTGGAGGGCTTGATTGCTTCCAGGCAGTGGAAGTGGAGGGCTTGACTGCTTCCAGGCAGTGGAAGTGGAGGGCTTGATTGCTTCCAGGCAGTGGAAGTGGAGGGATTGGCTGTTTCCCAGGCTGTAAAGTGGAGGGCATGACTGCTTCCAGGCAGTAGAAATAGGTGGAGGGCTTGGCTGCTTCCAGGCAGTGGAAGTAAAAGGCTTGTTTGTCTCCAAACAGTGGAAATAATGGGCTTAGCTATTTCCAGGCAGTGGATGCGAAGGGCCTGTTTGCTTCTAAGCAGTTGAAGTAGATGGGGCTTGGCTGCTTTTAAGCAGTGGAAGTGGAAGTAGCTTCCTCCAGGCAGGTGTAACAAAATTCTAGGGTGGATTTTTATTTTCTGGACCTGAACTTGCCATCTTTGAGTTTGTGAGAGTGAGATGTTCCTAACATTGAGACTTATAGTTTAACTTCCTCAGGATCCTTTGCCTTAATGGTTTAACTGGTGCGCGATAGTGTGTAAGTGTGTGTTATTTATGTGACCGAAAGTGAAAGTAGGAGTGTTTGGTGTTTATTGGTGAATAAACACACAGATGGTTTTATAGGATTAAGAGTTTTATTAGTATTTTTCCTGATTCTCTTCATAACCATCAATAAATGCAGTTGTTTTGATCTGAGAACACTGGACAAGTTCTAGAACCATCCAGACCAGGGTAGAACTTTTTCATTATTTATTTATTACCCACACTTTTTCATAACTCTTTAGATTCCGAAAGCAGATTGTATAATTGTAAGTGTTTATTTGTGTTTTTGTGTCATTTTTCTTCCCTTCTTTTCCCCCTTACTTTCTTTAAAATATTTTGTGTTTTTTCATGGTAGACTATAGGATAGACTGAGTTTTTACAGTTAGCCAGATACCTTAAGCAGGGGCCCGGATTCTCAAAAGCATACCTAAGGGAAAAAAACTAAATATCTACGGAAGACAACCATTTCAAATCATAATAAATTCATAACAGCAACAAAAAAAACTTATCAAATCTTAATAAAAAATTCATAGCCTTTGGATGTTTAGTTATAAAAGACACTGTTTTCAAACTATTAATCTGATCAGTGTAGAGGTGTGTATTAAAGGCTGTCAAAAAGTTAACTTTAGTTTTTACATTTTGAGGATTGTTAAAGAGAAAAATCTGAAAATTTGAAAAAATTTGTCCTTGGAAAATTTATTTTTTTCTTTTTCTTTTGTAGAGATAATATGAAAAGTCAGCTCTATAGGAGAGTCTTGACTGCCACACTTCCCCTTAATTTACAGAAAAATGCCATTTCTTAATAAACTGGTAATATTAAATTTAGGTTTAAATTATCTGGCTGAATTGAGAAATTTTGTTTGTTAAAAAACAAAACATGCTTTTAGTTTGTTCTTTTAGAAGACTGTCAAGCAGACATTTCTTGTAAAATATTAGATTTTTTTTCTGTCATAAATCAACCTTTTGCTTGTTTTGTTTGTTTTTATAACTCAGTATATTTTTAACCCATAAACCATATTTTTGGTCTTTGAAAGCTACTGTAAACAGGTTGTTATAGTTTTGTTTGCTTTTGTTTAAAAAAATTATTTTGTTTCTGATGAATCTTAAAAGCTTGTATAAAGTATCCTTTTGTTTGTTTAGTTTTATTGTTTTGATTGTTTGTGTAAGCTAGACCCAGAGCCAGGACCATAGTGCAGGTTATTTATTGATCTATATAGATACTTAAGCGTCTGATTGGCTCTGTTCGACTTTCTCTTGCTTTACTTTATTCAACTGTAGTTCTGGCACATTTTTTTAAATTTTGATAATTTCAACTTTTTTGTTTGTTTGTAATTTTGCCCATTCTGCTGTAGCTTCATCATGATTTGTAGATTTGATGTATTTTATTTTGCCCTAATAGAAGAGTCACAGTTAATGATTCGTTCTGTAGCTTGGTAGACATTCAGTTTTTAATGATTTTAATGATTTTTTGTTAAACATCTTGTGCCATAGTCACTCTTTTTGGGTTTTCTGTTTTTGTTTGTATTCTGTAGAATTTTACAGTATAAACCATTTATTTGCTCAAATTAAAACATGCTTGTTGTTTGTGTTTGTATTTATGTTGTTTTTTTACTGAACTTTTGTTTGTCTTTTTGTTTTGTCTTCCTTTTCGAACCTAAAGTTGCAAATTCTCCCAGTTGTGTTGCTGTTGAGTGAGGTGGAAAAATGCAGTTTATTAAGATTATTGAACAATATTTGTTTTGTAAAAAGAAAAAATTAAAAATAATAAAAATAATTTAAAAACTTTTTTAAAATATTGCTTGTTTTTTATATTAATCAAACTCCATGTATTGTGCACATAAGAATAAGCTACATCATCTATTGCAACACTTTGCTATGCATTTTAATACACATTTTACTGTTTATGAACTTTTTTTATTCATTCATTTCCTGGCATAAGTAAAGGTAATGGCACATTAAATATATTAATACATTTTATTATTATCCAATCTGGAAAATTTCATTGTTTCATTTTCAAACATAAACATGTTATTTATTTATATTTAATGTATATATACGGTAAAAAAAAAGTAGATTGTATTATAATTTACTGAGGTAAATCAAAATGCTGACATGTCTGGTAATGAATTGCATTTTTCAGCTACTTTACAGTAGGTTGCACCCATTGCTGACACAGATGTGCAAATACACACATGCATCTTGTCTATTCCCTGTAGTAGAGAATTACTGCCAATAGAATATGACTAGATAAACAAAAATGAGTGTCTATTGGCACCATACTATCTAATATCAGGCTTGGGTTAGAGAGTTATAAAGCCAAAGACTGTCCAACATCCTAACTTCACTAAGGCTTCTTGAGGCTGAATACAATCAAATCCTTACAGCAGTGTCCAGAAAAGCAGGATAAACTACAGCTTGATCATCAACTTTGCCTTATTAGCCAATTAAAATAGGGTTAGTTGTTGAAACCTGTAAGGGTGGGGCCAAATGTATGACAGTCAAATTCATCCTGTTTGCAGAAGATGCAAATCTCAGCTGCCAGGGTGCTGAAGGGAACTGAAACCAGGGATCAGATGATTCCTGCCACTGGTTTCCATTAACATTTACACTGAATATTAACATTCATTTGTTTGTTTTTACAGTTTTTCATCACTGATGTTAGCTGATTTTCTTCTACTGTAAACTTTAGAACTATTGCTACTGTAGAAGATCTATTGGCTAACATGCTGCTGATCACACCACCACACTACAGCTGTATAAAGTGAACTTGACAGGACAGGAAAAGGAAAACAACACTAACAGGACACGAAAGGACATACAAGGCAGGAAAGGAAGAAAAAGTACAGAAAATATGAATCAGGAACAGGACAGGAAACCTTAAAACAAGACAGAATATGGGACAACATAGATGGGATAGAACTGCCTGGACAGGACCAAACAGTAACAGGAAATAACAGGCATGATAGGAAAGGAAAGACAAGACAGACAGGACAGGAAATGTAAACAATACAGAAAAAGAAAGCCAGGACAAAAAGTTAAATAAGACAGAAAGAGACAGACAGGACAGGAAAAGACAGACAAGACAAACAGTACAGACAAAACGGGACAAAATAGGAAACATTAAAACAAGAAGTCAGGAAAGGACAAAAAAATGGGACAACTTAGATCATATAGAACTGACCAGACAGGACCAAACAGTATAGAAGAGACGGGACATGAAAGGACAGACAGGACAGATCTAGACAGTAGAGGACAGATAGAACAAACAGTAAAGAAAAGGAAATGAGTTTATTTAAGTGTTATAATCAGTGGGGTTTCAGAAATTCTGACCCTCAGCCCACCTCTGATTGGACAATCTAGGTTTACATTGTAGTAATCTGAGAAATCCTGCTTTGTGAAATCCACCGACTGACTCCGCCCATCCTCTAAAGCTGCTGACACAAACGTCACCACTGTTACGAATAACACTGCAACCATAAATGCTGGATTGGTGATAAATCTGGAGATCTGCAGGACGAGGAAGTGCTGTAATCTGGTGGAGACTGTGTTCCTGGGAAACCCTTGCTGTGTGTGGATGAACATTATCCTGCTGAAAAATGCTGCTGCTATTAGATGAAAGTTCTGAATGAGAGGCAGCAACACATGTATCTGCAGGATGTTCTGCACAGATCACTGAGATCACTGTTAGTAATGTTCCTCCTGTTACTACAAGGAGTGACCGACTGTCACTGTATGAGATGCTCCTCAGATCATTAATCACACCAGCAGTTTACAGTGTGAACTCTTCAGTCCAGTTAAAATCCAGGGTAGAAAAGCTCACTTTGAGACTCAATACTTAAACCTGACCGCTAATAGATACCAAACAGGACCTGGATTTGACGCTAAAGACAATACGGTTTCAGTCTGGAGCAGACCAGGTTTCTTGTACATGGATCACTGCAAATGAAAGCGATGGTGCTTGGCTAACAGTTGGCTAACGGTCTACATTGGAGCCAATTCATCAAAATAACCATCCCACTTCTCTCAGTCCAACAATGCCCCCCCTCTCAAAGTCAGTCAACTGAACAAAATGTATTTGAGTGTGTTGTAGAGGCAGATAATGATTTCTCACCAGGAGATGCACTTCCCATGATTATCCTCTAAGTACCTTTCATTGTGCACTTTTACGCACTCTTGTGGTAAAACCCAGTGTCTAATCAGACCACACTTGTAATTATCAACATATCTACCTGAGACAGAACTCCATGCGTCCAGGGGGAATTATTGTTTGTCTATAGGTGTATTTATGTTTATATTTTATTATATTTTTTTAAGAAAATAAAACAAAAAATCTATGAAAAGAATCTGTACCAGATTACAGTGAGCAAATCCACATGACTCCTACACACACACCATACACACACTGCTCACACATACACCCCATGCTGCCCTTCCTCCCACACACACTGCTTACACATACACAACACACTCCACACACACAACCATACAAACTCCACCCCATACACTGCTCACACACAAACAAATATGTTTATTCTGTAATTTAACTGTATTCCTGTTTATTTATTGTAATACACATAACAGATCACATTACATTACATACACTCTCTCACAGTACAACACACACAGTACATATACGCACTTACACACACACTGCTCACACATACTCAGACACCCCCACCCCCACGTGCTCCCCCACACACAACCAGGCGTTGCACAATTACCACCACTAACCACCACCAGCTTCTCTCTTTCTTTCTCACAGACACACACACACTCTTACACCCACACACACTCTTACACCCACACTCTACATTCAAAACATTGTGTTATTGCCAAAACTGTTAGTGTGAGAGTGTAGGAGTGTGAGTGAGTGAGTGAGTGAGTGAGTGAGTGAGTGAGAGAGAGAGAGAGAGAGAGAGAGAGAGAGAGAGAGAGAGAGAGAGAGAGAGAGAGAGAGAGAGAGAGAGAGAGAGAGTTGAAATCATCTCGCAGGTATTCAAATCTCACCTGGGCTGACAATCACCTTCAACCCACCAATCGGGTTCTGCTATAGGCGTGGCCAGGTTGCACAGAGCAATGTAATAAACATCGCGCCCTTTTTAAATTTCCACCTGTTCTCCGGATAAACCCGCCCTGCTGCGCCTTGATTGGCTAAGATTCTCCCAGGTGCTGCACTGTGATTGGCTGGAAAGGTAAGTTCCTATTCAGTGAGCTAACAGAAGCTGGAGCTCAGGTAAACAGTGGAGATAAGAGAAAATCACACAGAAAATTTAAATGAGTTTAATACAGCAAGTTTTCCCTTTTTTTCAAGTTAGAATAAAACTTCACAGTGTTTTATTGAAAAAGTAATGAATTCTGATAAAAGTCAAGTCAAGTCAAGTCAAGTCATTATCAACCGCTTTATCCATCAAGGGTCGCGGGGGGGTGCTGGAGCCTATCCCAGCCAGCATCGGGCGGAAGGCAGGATACACCCTGGACAGGCCGCCGAATTCTGATAAAAGCTTTAATCTTAATAACCACAGAAAATAGTTTATATTACATCTGGCAAGAACATACTTGCCAGATGTAAAGATGTAAATAAAAAGTGAAAGCTTTGTTTACTTTATTTGGTTATTGATTGATGATTAATATTATGACAATAAATATAGTTCGCTGGATTTTTTAATACAAAATAATAAAATTCTATAAGAATTATTAATAACATTAATTAAAATACTATCTAAACAATTCAAAACAGATGTAAAGAAAAAGTGAAAACTTTGTGCATTATTCGTTTTATTTTATATTTATATTTTATCTTTTTTTATTTATTTGCGTGTTTTTTTCTACACAATCGAATTACTAATAGAGTGGTAAAGTGTGGTAAGTAAACAGATTCTTTTTTTATTTGATTATAATTTGATTGTATATGTAAAGTTCTGTAAATTTGTAAACTCATTATTTCTACACAAAAGCTTTAGTTTACTCAATTAATTAAAAGTAATTAAAATAGAAAAATACAAAATACAAAAGTTTATTGTTTATGATTTACGATTTACTGAACAGGTGCTCACCGTCCAATCAGCAAGCTGCTACAGACTGAGAGCCTGAAGAAGCGGCCAATCAGGTTGCGGGGTGGGCGGGACCTGCCTGAGAACGGGTGGGAAATGAAAGCGCGGCTGCCGCGCCCAGAGCGAGGCTGCGCTTCCTCAGTCTCAGGTGAATCCGCCGCGCGTAGAGAGAAGTTACGAGGATTTATACAGTCGAACCGAGCCGGTACCGGTCCGGACGGGCATGGAGTGAGCGGGGGAGAACCGGAGCCGGGGTAAGAGCGCGGATTCCGCGGGGAGCGGAGTGATTCGGGTGATTTTGGGGTGATTTAATGCGGATTAGTGAGTTCTGGCTGCTGGTTTTAGGAGGTGACTCGGTTCACCTTGGGCCGAATCTTTACTCATTAGACTCGTTAGACTCATTAATAGATTATTTACAGTGTTTTAAAGTGTTTTTATGTGATAAAGGCTGCGTTTTGTGGCTTAGAATGGGCATAAAGTAGTTAATTCCCTTTTTATAACTCTTTAAGTGTTTGTTTTTGCTCCTTGGAATTCCTCAGCAGTGCAGAGTGACGCAACAAGAATCCGGATTAGAATCCAGAACAATGTAAACTCGCTTCCCTCAGTAAATGTGAATCAGTAGCTCGTCTCTTTGCCATTTTTTTGGCTAGACTTTGTATTGGAAATGCAATAGTACTTTTAAAGTTCTTGTAAAGTTATGTTAGGATATAATATTCATATAATATAGACCCAGTTTTTTGCAGCAAAATGAAAATATATGTCTGAAACAGCTTTTCCCATATTCAGCCAAAAAACAGCCTAATAATTTTTAGAGTTTATCCAAATATTTGGTGTATCTCTAGAAAATACTATATATAAGCATACAATTATTTAAATACAGCTCTGGAAAAAATAAGAGAGTGCTTAAAAATGACAAATTTCTTCAATTTCTGATTTTACCAAATTGAAAACCTCTGGAATATAATCAAGGGGAATATGGATGATCACAAACCATCAAACCACCAAACTGAACTGCTTGAATTTTTGCACTAGGAGTAAGACGCATAAAGTTATCTAAAAGCAGTGTGTAAGACTGGTGGAGGAGAACATAATGCCAAGATGCATGAAAAAAACTGTAATTAAAAAACACCAGGGTTATTCCACCAAATATTGATTTCTGAACTCTTAAAACTTTATGAATATGAACTTGTTTTCTTTGCATTATTTGAGGTCTGAAAGCTCTGCATCTTTTTTGTTATTTCAGTTAGTTCTCATTTTCTGTAAATAAATGCTCTAAATGAGAATATTTTTATTTGGAATTTGGAAATGTAGTCTGTAGTTTATAGATAAAACAAAAACGTTAATTTTACTCAAACATAAACCTATAAATAGCAAAATCAGAGAAACTGAAGTGGTCTCGTCATTTTTTCCAGAGCTGTAGATGCACTGAATATTCTGCAAACAAAACAAAACAAAATTATGGAACTAATTCTAAATCACCTTTTAAGACCTGGAATAGCAAATTATTATTACAGTTATTATTTATTTAAGTCATTTGATAAAATATGAACCTACACTGCAGGTCAGAAGTGTGTACCTGCAGTCCTCACACACTGCTATAAATCTCAGGTGTGTGTATCTGCTTATCTGATCTGCAGGTGTTTATTTCACAGTATTACCATCACGTTCTCACCACTGTAGATTAGCCCAGGTCTGATTTTAACACAGATCTGAATAATCTGAATGATTAAACTGTAAATATCAGGTCAGGACCAAATATCACAATACTTCAGGATATTTTTGCGATAACAATATACTAATATCACATTGAATTTTGTATGTTTTCATTGATTCAAAGAATATATGTTTGTCTGTTTTGTAAACAACAGTAACCAAGAGTCTGATTTTGTGTGAAACAAGAAAACTGTGACAGCATAAATTGCATCATATTTAATGCATAAAAACTGCAAAAAATAAGATTAAAAGTAAATACAGTAAGTAGAGAAACAAATACAAAACAAGCACTGCTTTCAAGAATATCGCAATATCACTTTATTAAGTTTTTTTATGTAAATTATGGCAAAATTACTGCGTACGATATGATATAGCGCTATAGTCCTATTAAAGAGTTGGCAGAAATACTAATCTGGATTAATTATAGATTAATGCATGGACAAAATAAAAATCTGAATTGGGGGAGTTACTAAGACATTTAAAGTAAAATTATTAATAGAGACTGGCTGATTTAATTCAAGTCTGGGTTAGACAAAAACAAGGATCTGAATTATTAAGAAAGTAAGGAAGGAAATCAAATCTGGTTTTAAAAAAGGGATTCAAATTAGAATTATTAAAAAGTAAAGCAGAGCTTTAAATTTGGATTAAGAAAGTAAAGCGGTAATATAAATCTGGATTATTAACATCTGATTAAAAATAAAATAAAATAAGACCGGATGTGCTACTCCTGCGTTCTGGATCATCTGTAGTGTAACGTTAGCATTGCATTGCAGTAGTTGAGGTGTGAGATGACCACTGCTTGTACCAAGAGTTGAGTGGCCTGTTGCGTTTAAAACAGTTGTATTTGTCTGATGTTGTAAAGCGCAAAGTGGCAAGACTGAGCAACTGAGGCAACATGGTGTTTAACGGATAGATGAGCAGCAACAATAGCAAACTTTGCGAGGCGATAGGCTATTACAAGGGGATTGGATTTGGTGAGGGGATTGGATTTGGTGAGGGGATTGGATTTGGTGAGGGGATTGGATTTTTAGCGAGGGGATTGGATTTGGCGAGGGGATTGGATTTGGCGAGGGGATTGGATTTTTAGCGAGGGGATTGGATTTTTAGCGAGGGGATTGGATTTTTAGTGAGGGGATTGGATTTTTAGCGAGGGGATTGGATTTTTAGCGAGGGGATTAGATTTTTAGCGAGGGGGTATGTTTTTAGCGAGGTAATGGGATATTGCGTGGGGATGGGATGTTGACAAGGGGATGGGATTTAAAAAGGGGCGTGATATTGCGAGAGGGTGGGTATTTGGCGAGGGGATTGGATTTGGCGAGGGGATTGGATTTGGTGAGGCGTTCGGATTGGGAAAGTGTTTGGATTTGGCGAGGGGATTGGATTTGGCGAGGGGATTGGATTTGGTTGAGGTGTGAGATGACCAGTGCTTGCACAAGGAGTTGGGTGGCCTGTTGCATTAGAAACAGTTACATTTTTCTGATGTTGTAAATCGCAAAGTGACAAGACTGAGCAACCGAGGCAACATAGTGTTTAAAGGATCAATGTTCATCAACCATAACAACCAGGTTCTTAGCAACCTTTAATTGGATTTGGTAAGGTGTTTGGTTTCACTAAGTGTTTGGATTTGGGTTAGGATGTGGAATATTGCGAGGGGTTGGGATATGGAGAAGGGATGGGGTTTGGCGAGGGGGTGGGTTATTAGGCGATCAGATTTGGCGATTAAATGGGATATTAAGAGGGAATGGGGTTTGGCGAGGGGATTGGATTTGGCGAGGGGATTGGATTTGGCGAGGGGATTGCATTTGGCGAGGGGATTGCATTTGGCGAGGGGATTGCATTTGGCGAGGGTTTTACAGTACAGGCCGGAAGGCCCGTTTGCATTGCAGTGGTTGAGGTGTAACCACTCCTTGACCACTCCTTGCACCAAGAGTTGGGCGGCCTGTTGCATTCGAAATGGTCAATTTTTTCTGATGTTGTAAAGCGCAAAGTGGCAAGACTGAGCAACTGCAGCAACATGCTGTTTAAAGGATAGTTGTTCATCAACCATAACATAAATAGGCTAGGTGTTTGGATTGGCGAGGTGTTTAGATTTGGGTTAGGATGAGATTTGGCAAGAGGTTGGGATACCGGATACCTGTTGTGTTAGCAGTGTTAGGGGTGATGGTATGTAAGGTGCTGTAGTGATGGCATAGTGTAGACTGTGAGCAGAGTGGCATGTTGTGTGGCAGGTGGATACAGGATGTGAGTGAGGATGTGAGGATGTGAGTGTATCTGTCCTCTATTGATGGCACGGAAAGATGTGGGTGTGTTTGAGGTCAGATTAGCAGTAGTGATGAGAGTGGAAAGTGATGATTCAGTTTTCAGTTTAGCATTTGTGAGGTGATCAGATTTGACTTGTGCGGTTAGTTTGGATTTAACATTGTTTAACCATCATTATGATTCCATATAAACTCAGAAAACCGGTAGGTTTGCACAGTAGATAAAATATTGGTTATTATTAAATATTTGTGTTCAGTCATGTGACTGACGGCAGCTTCCACCCACCACCACTGCACAGAAATCAGAGCAGGTTATCGCTCTCTGTTCTAACACTTCTTGACATGTTTAAACCTGATGTTGAAAGGGAAACCGCAGCTGCTGATGTTCTTCTTGGCGGAGTTTAGCGCCGGAGGTGGTTTAGCTGTTTTGCCTCCACTCGATGTAGGTCAGGGTGCTTCATGAGGTTTTCCTGTTCTTCGTTGCTACATGTTCTGCAGGGGTGGGCTTTTACGGGAGCTGAGGAGGCTCTAGTACCTGTTGGTTCCCGTATACTGGATGTAAGATGAGATTGAGACGTTTGGGTAGGAAGGTTCTACTGGTTCTGTATGAATCCTGCAATACATTTATCCACAGGTGTTGCTACAGCTGGGCCTGTAGATCCTGTAGCTCTACACTCGTAGGTTGAAGCTGAAGCTGAGTCCCAGCTGCTCCATAAATGCTGGATTGGTGATAAATCTGGAGATCTGCAGGACGAGGAAGTGCTGTAATCTGGTGGAGACTGTGTTCCTGGGAAACCCTTGCTGTGTGTGGGTGAACATTATCCTGCTGAAAAAAAGGGGTGACCGACTGTCCTCAAATCACCAATCACACCAGCAGTTTACGGTGTGAACTTTTCAGTCCACATCAAAACAAGATTGAAGCGATCACCACGAGACCTCCATAATCAATCATAGTTTCATTGATGAAGATGATATGGTTTTCAGTCCAGGTTTCCCATTCACACAACTGCTTACATGGGTTATTTCTCTATTCTTGAAAACACTCTATTTAAAAATGATTTAGCTATTTAATTTTAGTATTTACTTTTGTTAGTTTGTAGTTTAAATGCATGCAATATAGACCATTTCAGAGGAATATTCATGAGCGTAGGAAGTGACGTAGCTGTTCCTAGAACACTTCCGTAGCGGTAAACAGCGTTTAAAACAGTGGACGTAACTTTTTAATTTAACATGAATGCAAACTTCACCACAAAAATTGAAAATCAGGTCAAATTGTTCTTTAAACAAGTAAACTATGGAGGACCAAAAATGACGAGTATAAATAAATGTTGAAATAAATAAATGAATAAATAAATAAATAAATGTTGAAATAAATAAATGAATAAATTAATAAATAAATGTTGACATAAATAAATGCACATATAAATGAATAAATAAATATATAAATAAGAAATGTATTTATAAATGTATTTATTTACCTCTACAATTATTTGTGCATTTATTTATTTATATATTTATTTATTCATTTATTTATATTTGCATTTATTTATATATTTATTAATTTCAACATAAATGAATAAATTAATTAATTTATATATGTATCCATTTATATGTGTATTTATTTATACTTATGTAATTTTTGGTCCTCCATAGTAAACACGCCTGCTTTTGTTTTTCACACTGCTAACCTGCCTGCAGTTACAGCGTCCGCTCAGAACTCCTCCCTCCTTCTTATCTATAAATCATGCAGAGTACGTGTTGGATAGTGTTTGACTTGCTACAACCTCACCATAGTGATGCTTCTCTACTACAGGAACAAATATTTCCAACTTTTCCACTGAGAAAGTAATTATATGCGTCCAAACTGCGGTGCGCTTTCACTGCCTCCGTTTCAACAATGTAGTAATCACATCTGGGTAGGTCACCTCTGGCAAGCATTTTAAATCAGAGAAAAAAACTTCCCCTTTTAAATCCTTATCAAAATGATCAGGAAAAGAGGTTTGACTATAGCGTGTTTGTTCTGTGTTCGGGAGCGAAATATGCGCTCTCATTTTGGCAGCTGTATACTTGAAAATAGCGCCACCGGAAGCGCAGAAGGAACAGACATGCGCAGTAGCTTTGTTTTTGTTTTCCTCATTGAAACGGTCTATATATGCTGCACTTTAGTTTTGTGGCAGATTTTTTGCTGTGACATTTTAGGTTATTTTGTTGCATTTTTTATTTCAAGAACAGTTGTGTTGTTTGATGTTGATACCGGGGTTGGTAGTAGCAGTCTGGCTTTTTAGCATGGTTGCTACTTGTCTCACTTAACAACCACAAGACGCTCCATTTGGCAGGCAGTTTCGCTTCTCACACAGATCTGAAAGAACCGTCTGTCTGTCACCATTTGGTGGTTTTCAAACTGTAGATTAAAGGTCATGTGATCTGACAGCCTGGTCTATCTAGCACCGGGTTCTCATGCTCTTTATTAGAAACACTTACTGTACCTTGTTCTTCCCCTCATAGGTCAGTTTATCAGAAACACCTACTTTTTGACCTACTTTGTGACCTTTTTTTATTTTGAAGCTGAGGAGAACATTGTGACACAGGTGAGCCCGCAGGCAGGTACAGGTACACTGTTATGTAATTAGCTCTCTGAAGTCCTCGGGCGGGTCTGGCAGGTAAGGTGGCTGTGTAAACCAATCTGTAAACACCTGTACAGGTAGATTCTGCTGTCAGGGTGTTTCCGTGCTGATGTTAAATCAGGATTATGTAATCCTCTGACTGGTTAATTCGCTGATCAAATCAGAGCACCTGCAGGATCATTCCTAACGTTCCTGATTAAACCGAGGAGGAACGGTTAATTTCGCATTTCCTTAATATTCCATACCCAACACTTTACTACCTCAACTACAACCTGCACCTGAATTCCCATCTCATTCTACACTGAATCTGAAATTTAATTGTGATAAACAATTGGGGCTAATGCTGAGCTGAATCGTTTGCTAAAGAATCATACATTAAAATGTTTTGAAAACTGACACCTGATGATTCACTGAATCATTTCATAAAGAATCAGAAACTGAATGGTGAAAACTGAAATCCTAATACTGCACTCGTATCGTAAATTGAATTGAATTGAAATCGAATATATAATGCTGAGCTGAATCATTAAAGAATCATAAATTGAATTTTGACGATAAATTGAGCTGTAATGCTGCACTTTTTCATTTCTTAAAGAATCATAAATTGAGTTTTGACGATAAATTGAGCTCTAATGCTGCACTTTTTCATTTCTTAAAGAATCATAAATTGAATTGTGATAAGAACTGACACCTGATGATTCACTGAATCCTTTTGAAAGCTTTAAACAGCACTCGATTCCTAAAGAATCATAATTTGAATTATGTTGAATTCTGAGATGTAATGCTGAGCTGAATCATTTTATTAAAGTATCATAAAACTGAGATCTAATGCTGCTGTTCTCAGTTGTTCCCAAAGAATCAGAAATTGAACCGTGGTGAAAACTAAAATCTTTACACTACACCTAACTGATTTCTTAAGGAATCGTAAGGTAAAATGTGTTTAAATTGGAGATGTTATGCAGTACTGAATTGTTTCATAAAGAATCATAAATTAAATGTTTGTCACGGTAAGATCACATTTGACACTGAATTATTTATTTAAAAACCATACATTGCTTTGCGGTGTAATCTGCTGTTGGGTGTAACCTTTAACGTAAATCTTTACGTTTGGTTTCTCAGAACTCCTCCAGTTCTGTAGAACACAGGGAGAACTTAATGGAGTGTGACTTGGTGCTGAAGTGGATGAACTGATGTCATTTCCCCAGGGTGTATCCTGTCACTGTTCACTGGTCACGTCCAGAGCGTGAGTCAGGAGAGCGGACTGAAGGTTTTATTCTGTAAATAAGGAACTTAAACCCATTTCAGATCGGATCAGAACTTCACACGCCCTTCCCTTAACTCTTATTTCTGCTCACGTCTTCGAATATTACTTTACGAGTCATACGATTATATCGTTTTTTTCTGTTCCCAGATTTTGAGTCAGTTCGCTCTCGTTTTATTTAACTGACTTTCAGGCCCCAGTGGAAATATTGATTCTTATTCTGGTTCTGCCTTTGATTGTTGTTAGTCCCACCCCTAACTTAAATACGGATTCTGATTGGTTCTACTGCTGAGTTTGAAAATGCTTTTTCTTCCCCAGCAGAAACAGTAATTCTGATTGGTTTGAATACACTGTCCCTGAGCTGAAACACTGATTCTGGTTGGTTCTTCTGCTGAGATTGACTGTACTGCAATTGGTTTTGACTGTTGTTAGTCCCACTCCCAGTTAAAATATAGATTCTGATTATTGCCATTGAGCTAAAACCCATATTCTGCTAAAATTACATATGTTTTACACATGTATTGATAATGTATCGCAAGCCATACTATTCATAATATTTTTGTCCAATCTCATTTCCCCCTTTGTCCTGATTCTTGTTAGGCAGGAAGGGTAGGTTAGGGGAAGATATAGGGCTAAGATAAGGATGAGAAGAGAATCACTGGTAAGAAACACACAAATGTAAATATTTTCCATGTTAAAAGTGATGATTAGCACTGCATTACTATAGTCAAATGTGTAGTTTCAATGTTTTTGGCAAAATGCTTCATAAAAAGCATAAAAAAAAGATCGCTTGTATTGTCTATTGATGTTCCCGTTCCACCTTAAATGTTGCAATAGATGGCAGGGGCTGCAGCATTTAAGGTGGAAAGGAAAAATAAAATAAAAGCTATGAATTAGAAAATGGACAATAATAATTAATTTCTGCACCATCTTCCCCCTTTCTGAAGACATACAATAATATACGCCCTAAAGTTAACTAGTTAACCAGCAGCAGCTTAAGGTTACTGAACTTTAGCGCTCCTGATTTACGTATCAGTGGTGATGTATGAAGGGTTTCCCAATACTTAGAGGGAGGATTTCACCTCTTCCTCTTATAACTCTGTTCCAAGGGGACAAAGGGTTACACTTGAAAACAAGGGCTAGTGGTAAGTGGTAGGACCAAGGGGTGAACTGTGGTTGGGCCTTTGTCCCACCCATACTTTATACCCATCTAGCCCATGCCTGACATTAAGGATGGTGCCAACAGGTTAATTTTGGATTATCTGCTCCAGAGAGTCCTATTCCGTTGGCAGTGCAGCAGCTGAATGCATGTTGAGAAGCTGTTGGTGGTGTACTGTGTGTGCTATAAGGCTGCAGTAGTGTTAGCGGTGCCGCTCGGCTGTTATCTGCTGAGGCGAGTGTAGATAAAGTGGAATTTGTGAATCTTCCTCCTTCTCTCGCGCTGGGTGCAACCGGTCTGGGACTGGTTTCCCCTCAGTTCACCAGAGTTCAGGATATGGAGGAAGAACCTGGAGCTGGAACATTCTGACTCATTCGTCTTCAGATATTTTCAGATTCATATACTGGTCATGAGCGTGGAGAAACTGGGTGCACTGTTTTTATGGAATTCGTGCACTTGTTTATGGAGATATATACATATATGGAGACTTTTATAGGCAATAGGCTGGGATTAAAATCTAAACTCTAATTATCATTCCAACACCTTATTTTACATGCCCATTAGTACACTGTCTCTCCTCCATTCATAGTGCACTTTTTCTTCTTCATCAAATCCAAATGGCAAGAAGAGTGGGATGAAGAGCTTAACAATAAATTACATGAAATTCAGCCATTGTTAAGACATACAATCTACAAGCACAACTCAAATCAAATTAGACAATCTACAAAGATGCCTCTTAGGTCACTCAAAACTAACACATAGGTGCTTAAGAACGAGTGATAAAATACCATCTTGTCAACCATGCAACATCCAATGAAACACATCCTCATCGACTGTCCCGCCTATAACCATATTAAACAATCTTACTACCAAGAAAAGAACATAAAAAATCCACCAGGGAAGATCTTAAAGTTCTTATCGCATCTTAACCTCAAACGCGTTCTAGAACCTTTGAACAACTTTACTCTGTCTAGATATATGTAAAATCAATTGTATGTCACAAACAGCAAAATGTTTGCTAAAGTGACAATAAACCCCTCATAGTGTAAGCAGGAAGCTGATTGGCTCATTTTGTTAAAGGCCAGGGACTATCGATTTGAGAACAAAAGCATGATAAAGGGGCTAAATTAGAAATTTTAGATGTTCATGTATCAGTAAACTGATCGTTTTATGGAGATGTAGAGCAGCCGGGAAGCTGTGATTGGATAAAGATGTTTTCTTTATTTGCAACCTGTTAAATGTAGATAAATAGAAATTGTTGATTGTTAATTAGTGATGAATAAACGCTGATACTGTATGAGTGCATTGTTATTATTATTGTACAGCTAAAAAAGATGAATGTGAGTAGGGAGGTTTGTGAAGGAGGATTTCATGAATGAAGGATGGAGAGAAAGAGGGGGAGGAAAACGAGTGGAAAGGGTGGAGGGGTGGGTTGGTGGATGGAGGGTGCACTGGTTTGTATAATAACATGCTTGAACTTGTAACTGGTGTTTAAAGTTCAGCCCTGCCCCTGCCTCTCTCTCTCTCTCTCTCTCTCTCTCTCTCTCTCTCTTTCTTTCTCTGTCTCTCTCTCTGTAAAGTTGTGTAGGGAAGGATGTGGGCAGGGATGGTGTGGATAGAGATAGTAATGGGGAATAGGATAAGTAGGGACAAGGGGATGGGTTAGGGGTTTATGAAGTGGGATGGGTGGATGTGAGATGGGTAAGTGATGGGATGGATATAGACGGGGATGAGTATAAATTGAGATTGGTGTGGATAGGAATGTGGGTATACTATAGGTATAGATGATAGTGGATAGGGAACAGTATTGGTATGGACAGTGATAGATAATACATAATAATAATACAGATCTATGTGGGGATTGGTATGGATGTGGTCGGGTATAGAATTGATCAAGTTTGGGAAGGGTATGGATGGAGATTGGGAGGGATGGATAGAGATTGAGTATGGAATTGATAGAGATTGGGATGGATATGGATGGAGTCGGGTATGGAATGGATAGAGATTGGGAAGGGTATGGATAGAGATTGAGTATGGAATTGATAGAGATTGGAATGGATATGGTGATGCCTTGCATTGTTTAATATTGCAATATATATCGCTGAAATAGAAGTTTTGCAATGTAATTTTTTTCCAATATCGTGCAGCCCTTGTACTGGGGATAGTATTGGTATGTCTAGGGATGTGGATGGATGGATGGATGGATGGATGGATGGATGGGAGGGATGACTTGGATTGAGTATTGAGGGTGGGGTGAATATTGGGATGGGGTGAACGGGGACGAGTGGTTGAAGATGGGATGGAATGTAGATAGTAAGACAGTGATATCTTCAGAAAATGCTGGATTATATACTGGAGGGAGGAAGATCTACCCATCTCTCTCTCTCTCTCTCTCTCTCTCTCTTTCTCTCTCTCTGTGGGACGCTGTGTTCTGGCAGTTGGAGTGTTTGGGTAGAGATTGGGTTACAGTGTACAGTGTGTGTTGGACAGGAAAAGCAGGGAGAATGTGGAAGATAAAGCTGGTGTTTTTGTGATTCTTCTCTTTATGCAGGACGTTCTGCAGTGTTCAGTTTGAGATCTCGGCCTTTCCTCTCAATATACAACTCTAAACCCTGTGAAATCTGTGTAGAATTCACCAAACTTTACTTCAAATAGGAATTTATTTTTGTATAATTCTGTGTTTAGGACAAACGGACTCATTCAGACGGGTTTTTGTTGTGAAACACTTAGTCCTAAATAATCTTCTCCAGTCATAATAGTGTGCAGTGGTGGTGAATGAAAGCGGAGGTCTGAAGGTCTAAGCCCCACCTCCACAGAAAGTTAGTTATTATAAAATAAAATGTAATGAATACACTGCCTGAGACCTGACGCACTGTTTTACCAGAGTTTTGAGAAGATTTCGGCTGTAAAACTTGCTTTAAATATCGTATATCATTAAAATGGTGGAGGGATACATTTGTGATATGTAGGGTGTTAAGACACAAAATAGTCCCTATAGAAAACCGTATTAGTTCAGATTTTCCATTATTTTATAAACTCTTCAAATTCCAACACTCAATTCTACAGAGAATCTTGAAATATTCGTGTTTTATGGTTCTGATTCTGATGTTTGCTTATTTGATTTTTCTCAGGTCAGAAGAGTCTCGATCTTGAGGAGACTGGAAGTTTATTCCGTCGGTTTGTTGAAGAAGAACCACATGAATCAAACCCCGATGCCTCAAACAAGCCAATTAGTTTATTGAACTTAATTTTCACCAGAACCGCCCCATCAGCGTGTCAATCAACACGCCAATCCCTGCCCAAATTGATCACCTCAGATCTTTTCCTCTGGTTGGGATCTAAAAACCTTCAGTTATGTCCCTAATGGGCGTCACAGCGGCACCCAAGCCAGTCTGCTACACCAACGCTACGGTAAAGTTCTTCTACGAGTCGTCTGGGAAGAACATCTCGGACACATGGAGGACGCAGGACTACATCGTGGTGGGACTTGGACTGACGGTGTGCGTCTTCATCATCCTGGCCAATATCTTGGTCATTACCGCCATATTCATTAACCGGAGGTTCCACTACCCGATCTACTTCCTGCTGGGGAACCTGGCGGCGGCGGATCTCTTCGCCGGGATCGCCTACCTGCACCTGATGTTCCACACGGGGCCGTGGACCCAGAGGCTCACCAGATACCAGTGGTTCCTCCGACAGGTACGCAAAAAAAACACCACCTTTACATTTACCTACAAACAGTGATTTAAGAGGTACTTCATTCAATACTTCATTCAATACTTACGTCCATTCGTTGTTTTAAGTCTCTGATGTCCAAAGAAAAAAGTCTGCTAAATTTTGCACCTCATTCTCAAATTCTCAGCTCATCCCATCCAAAAGTATTAAATATTAAAATTCTGCTAATTCTTTCAAATACTAAATTCTGGTAATTATTTTGAATGCTGATTCTAATAATACTAAATTCTGATAATTCTTTTCCAAACTGAATTCTGGCAATTCCTTCGAATACTAAATTCTGATCATTTTTAATACAAATTTTTGGTAATTCTTTGAAATACTGATTTCTGACTGTTTTTATTTGAATACTGATTTCTGGTCATTCTTTTAAATACTGAATTCTGACTTATTTAAATGCTGAATTCTGACTTATTTAAATGCTGAATTCTGACTTATTTAAATGCTGAATTCTGACTTATTTAAATACTGAATTCTGACGATTCTTTTGAATACTGATTTCTGGTAATTCTTTCATATACAAAACTTGAGTAATTCTTCTGAATACTGATTTCTAGTAAATCTTTTCGATACTAAATTCTGATCGATCTTTCAAATACTGAATTCTGGTAATACTTTTAAATACTAAATTCTAATATTTCTTTCAAGAACTAAATTCTGATCATTCTTTTGAACGCTGACTTCTGGTAATTCTTCTGAATACTGAATTCTGATAATTCATTTAAATACTGAATCCTGGTAATTTTTTGAATACTAAATTCTGGTAATGCTTTTGAATACTGATTTCTAAATTCTACTAAATTCTGTTAATTATGTCTGTAATCACTAGTTGTTACTTATCCAGCACAATTCTAAGTCCTGCTAATACCAGTTTGTAAATGCTTAATGGTGCTTATTCTCCCTCCTAAATGCTACATATTTAGTAAATGATGGATGCTAGGTGCTAAATTCTTTTGTACTTCCTTAAATGACCAAACGCAGACATGTGCTGCTATCTTTATAAGGGCTGTTGACCTTTGTATTTCGTCTGATTGTGGGTAAACATTAGAAACATCATGCTCTCTTCCTTTAGTTTTCTCCTGAGCTGTATAATAAGAAAGTAGAAGTACTAAAATGCTGTATCTGTATCTACTGGAGTATTATTTTTACTTCACTACTGTACTTCAGTATTAAAATGCTCTCTGGTTCTGCCTTTCACTCTGAAATAATTACATAACACAGTACTCTACTTTTACTTTCAGTACTTCAGTACCACATTTTACAATAAACTACTTGAGTAATGTTGAGTAATTTAGTATTTCCACTTAAATGTGGAGCTTAAAGAACATTTCAACTTCTGCTCAAATCACTTTTTTGAAAGAGTACTTTTAAAGTACCCTTTACTTAAGTCTGGGTCTCCAGTGCTAATGTTCAGCCAACTGTAACCTAACATTCAGCTAATGTTTATCTCGCATTCAGCTTATTTGGATGTTAGGTGAACATAGCTTGACGGTAGCATTCAGCTAATGTTTAGCTAATGTTCCACTAACATTCAACTTGCATTCAAGCAACAAGTAACAGTGAACTAA